>NW_024467427.1:0-208425 GCF_001561935.1 Penicillium griseofulvum
TCTATATAAGATATAGATCTTTTAAATATAAGGTTATACCTTTCGGCTTTATAAATAGACCTACTACTTTCTAGTAATTTATGAATAGTATTTTAAAAGAATATATAGATAATCATATTATAGCCTTTATAGATAATATCCTAATCTATAGTAAGACTTTAGAAAAGTATAGATAATAGGTAAAGGAGGTACTCTCCTACTTTTAAAAGGCTAGTCTTTAAGTAGCTTTATTAAAATATAAGTTTATAGTTATAAAGACTAAATTCTTTAGATTTATTATAAGTACTAAAGGTATTATAATAAATCTAAAAAAGATTAGTATTATTAATTTATAGAGAACCCTTTTAATAGTAAAAGGGGTATAGTTATTCTTTAGATTCTATAATTTTTACTAATAATTTATTTAAGGATATAGTATAATCTTAAAGTTATTATATTAATTAATAAAGTAGGATATTCTCTTTAAATAATTAATAAGTTATAAAGAGGCTTTTTAATAACTAAAAAGGAAACTAATAAATATACTAATTTTATAATATTATAACCCTATATAATAAATCTAGGTAGAAATAGATACTTTAGATAGTATCTTTAGAGTAGTACTTAATATTATAAATAAGATAATTTTTAATATTTAATAACCTTTTATTTAAAAATAATATAACTATCTAAGCTTAACAATAAAGTCTAAGATAAAGAACTCTTAGCTATTATTTATACCTTATAAGAATAAAGACTAGAGTTTAAAGGATTAACTTAAAAAGATTAATTTAAGATCTTTATAAATTACTAGTCTTTAGAATACTTTATAATAATTTAGTAAATAAACTAACAGTAGGTATAATAGAGTAAATTCCTATTATAATTCTACTTTATAATTAAGTATTAACTTAATAAAAAAAATACTATTACTAATATTTTATTAAGAAAGGAAACCCCCTATATAGATAATAGTTAAAACTTTATAATATTATTGAAGTTATATTTAGAAGAGGGGGTAATACTAGCTTATTTAGCCCTTATAATTTAATAAAGTAGAGGTTATTAAATATATTTATATATTTAATTATTAAAGTTTAAAATTAGATAAACTTTACTAGTTAATTTAATTAGGAGATAACCTAAAGTGAATAATATAGGATAGGTTACTACTTTATAATTATAGATTATTTAAGTAAAAGGCTAATATTAGTTCCTTATTAAAAAGAAATCAAGGTTAAATAAACAGTTTATTTATTTATTAACTATATAATTTAGATTTTAAGGATTTTAAAAATAAATATATTAAATTAAGGTAGATAGTTTATATTAAAATTCTAGACTAAATTCTATAAGATTTTTAGAATTAAAAGGAAATTATTAATAGCTTACTACCTTTAAATAAATAAATAGAGTAAGATTACTAACTAGTAAATAGCTTAATAATTATATTTATATATAAAGTAGAACTAAGATAATTAGTTAAAGTTACTTTTAATAATTAATTTTATAATATTAATTTTATCTTAAGATATAATAAAAAAGTTACTCTTCTTTATAAAATAAAGGTATAAACTAGTAATAATATTTAACTAAAGAGATTAAAGGGGAGTTATATTAAGTAAAAAGGAAGCGGTATAAATATTTTTTTAGTTATAGGATATCTAGTTATAAATTAAAGAGTAAATTATAAAGTTATAATAGTTATAAATTTAATAAGTAAATAAATATTAAAAAGAAGAAGACTTTAGAATAGGGGACTTAATTTTTATTATAATAAAAGACTAGCTTCTAGATTAGTTAAGTAGAAAGTTATCCTACTTTACTAGTAGGCTTTATAGAATTATTAAAAAAGTAGGTAATTCCTATAAATTAGAACTACCTAAAATAATTTAAATATACCTTATTTTCTATTTAAGTAAATTATAGAAGGTAGCGATAATAAAACCTTTAGAAGGTTAATATATAAATCTACCTCCGCTAATATAGGTTAGATAAATAGATAAATAGGAGGTTAAGAAAATCTTAGATATTAGGATATACTACTAAGAGCTATAATATAGGGTATAGTAGTTAAGATACGACCTTAATCTATAATAGTATCTTACTAGTAATATAAAATATATACTAAGAAAGATATAAGAGTTTTATATATAATACCTAGATAAGCTAGGCCCCCCTATATATCTCTAAGAATAGCTAGATACTAATAAGGAAGATCGAATTCTTAAAGATTATATTAATAATAATAAGCTAGTATTTAAGGACTAAATACTATTTTAGGTAGGGGTTATATTATAATCTAAGAGTATTACGTATTAGGATTCTACTATTAAATCCTAACTCCGGTTAGGATTCTAGATTAGGATAGAAGGAGTAAGAGGTTTATATAGTTTATTATTATTATTAGACCTATAAAGGCTTTATATACTCAATTCTTTCTTCTTTCTTTCTTTCCTTTTTTTCTCTATACTTAGTATTTTCGTTAGAATACACTCTTTACTCTAAAAGAACTAGCTGGTAATATAAAGTAAAGAGTAAGCGTATTATATATAGGGTAGTATTTAGGAGTAAGGAATTAAGTATTATATAAATCTATAACAATTAATTTACTACCTCTTATTATTTAAGCCTAGGATTTATAAGAAACTTAGCTAAGTAATTTACCGCTTTTACTATATTAAGGTAAGTAATTATAGTAGAATAGAGAGTAGATTTAAACTTTTACTAATAATTATAGATCTACTCCTTTATTACTACCCTTATATACTTATTTATACAGTTTATAGGTATAAGTATAAAATACTTATACCTATTAATAAGTCTAAATTTTATTACTATAGAGAAGATATAAGAATCCTAGTATAGTTAAAGCTTATATTTTTATATATTTTATAGAATTTAGATCTTAAGAAACTAGGCTACTTCTCCTATCTTCTAAAGCTCCTAATACTTCTTTAATTATTAGTATAATTAGTAAGCTTTTTAATACTTTATATAGTAAAAAGCGATTATAATATTATCAATATAAAAGAAGATAATAATTTTATTATTAGTAAATAAGTAAAGATTCTCTAAAATAAAGATAAATCTAAGCTTTTTAAATATATAAGTAGCTTCTTATTACTATAATTATAGTAACTTCCTAAGACTATAAAGTACTTTATATAGTTTCTAAGTTTTATTTCTATTATAGAAACCCTCTAGTATTTAAATATAAATAATATTTATAAGATTATTATTTAAGAATATATTAATAATATTAAACTAAATAGTACTAAAGTTAAAAGCTATAATAAGTATAAAGATTACTTATATAATATAAGTAGCTAGTATTACTACTCTCTTTTTCTTAGAGTTAATTATTTAAAGGTCTTTATATATATAGATGTATACTTTAAGCTTTAAAAAAAGCTATTACTATTATATTTATAAGTAAAACTTAAGTAAAAGGAAGTACTTAAATACTCTAATCTTATAAATAGGGGACTACTTTAAAGATTTTATAAATCTTGATTAACTCTATCTTAAGTCCTACTATAATAAAAAAGCTTTTAATAAATAGATTGTTTATTATCTCTTTTTAGTTTTATAGCTTTAAAAGAAGGTTATCTCTATAGTAATAAGGTTAAGGTTAAGTAATAGAGAGTCTAGTTATAAATATAATAAGTAGTATCTTATACCTATCCTTTATATTATTATATATAAAATAGCTCTCTATATTAGTATAAGTATATAATTTCTACTTTCTTTTACCTTTAATAATATTTAAAAAAGTTAAGTCTCTTTAAATTAAGCTTTATATAAGCGCTCTTTTTTTATAAGCTAATATTACTTATAGTAGTAGAAATAATCTTAAGATTTAATAGAGTAATAAAGTAGATTCTACTTCTAAATTAATTTCTAAGTAAATTAATAATTATATTAGCTAATTATAGATTATATTAGTTATATTTATATACCTTTATAGCTTTTATATTAAAATAATTATAATAAAAGGCTTATTTTCTAGTATAATAGAGTTAAATAAGACTACTACTAATAAAATAGTAGTTAGAGAAGAATCTTTACTTTTTAGTAATAAGATCTCTTCTAGTTATAAGCTCTATAGTATACTTCTTAATAAAGGAATTATACTTAATAATAGTAATAGTATTAGTTAAAGCTATTATTTATAAAATAGTAGTTCTATTATTAACTAGATTTCTATACTCCTTTATATAATCTCTATATCTACTACTTTATTCTAAATAATTAATATAATATAAGCTTAGTATATTACTTACTTAAGCTCTATATTAATTTATCTTCCTTAATAATTTCTATATACTTAACTTATTAGATCTTTAATAGCTTAGTAAGATAGTCCTTAAAGTTTAGGTTTTTATTAAATATAGTATTATAAATATATTTATAATTATTTATATATAAGAATTAAACCTTTTAGATATTATTTATTTAGTAGCCTACTAAATAGCTAATCTTTACTTACTAGTATATTTTATTAGACTAAAGAATCCCCTAGATTCTTATATAAATATAGTATTTATAAACCCTTAAGTTAGAGAGGTTAATTAAAATAAAGGTACTAGTTCTTTACTAATAAAACTTTTACTATAGAATAATCTAATCCCTAGAGTTAAGCTTCGTTAGTAATCTATTAAATATATAGATAGTAGCTTATATTACTTTAGGCTAAAGGTCCTTAGGAAGTTATAAATCCTTAAGGAGTACTTGGGCTCTAGTAATAATTATCCTCCTAAATCGCTTAGCGAAGCTATTCTACTTTAATATCCCTATAACTACTTAGAGTAGGATAATACCGTTTTTATAAAGGAATATAATAATATCCTTACTTATAAAAGGCTTATTATTTAAATAAAATATATAAATTAGTAAATTAAACTATATTTATATTTATAAGATAAATTTAATAATTACTTATTAATAACTACTCTTCTTCTTATAGGTTTCTTTTTAATAAAAGTAAGTCCTATCTATATAGAAATATAAAAGTTATTTATTATTATTATATACCTCTTTTAGCTATATAAGATTAAAATAAATATAGTTAAGTAAGTTAAAAGGAGTACCTTAAACTTATTATAAAACTTATTATAGTAACTTACTTAATTAGTAAATTTAATAAAGTTTTAGTTTATACTTCTTTAAAGTAGTAGAAGGTAAGATTTATACTCCTTCTACTATTATTAAAAGTTACTTTACTTACTTATTAAATATATAATTAAGTTATTAATATTATCTTACTACTATTACTTTTAAAATAAATAGTTAAGTTAATTACTTAATATTAAACGAAATAGTTATAAATATTATAGGAAATATAAAATCTACTTATAGAAGTATAAAGAAATTACCTATCTCTTTAAGTTTTAAAAAAACTCTTTTAGTTACTTTATTAATAATAACAAGTTTATTAAAATTAGCTTTATATCCTTTCTATTTTATAAGAGTTATTAAAATAAAGTTATAATAGAAGCTTAGTAAATACTTTATTTCTAAAAGAATAAAAATAATTAATTTACTAGAACTACTTAATATCTAAAGTTCAACTTTACTAATTCTATAAAGTTTTATAGTAGTATCTCCTACCTTTAGTAAATTATAGATCTCCTTGAATTTAGTAAATAAGCTTTTATTATTAATTATATATTTACTTATTACTAAATCTATTAGTTAATAATCCTTAATACTATATTAGGGTATATTTTTAATTAGAAAAGGTATATCTATAGGAAGAGTATTAATTATAGAGATATATACTTACTATACCCTCTACTATTAAAGTATTATTAAGAAATAAGTATCTTTACTTTTATTAAAAACTATAAAGTATAACTATATAAGGGCTTTTTCTTTAGTAAACTTTACTAAAAGTTCTTTTACCTTTACTTTAGTCTTCTTACTCCTCTTTTTAATTATAGATTTAATCTTCTTCTTAATCTTTACATCTTTTTTTAGTTACTTAGTCTTATTAAATTTAGAGAAAGACTAGTAATACCCGAATTTTTCTTACAATATTTAACGCTAAACTACTTCGGGCATGTTTTATTACTAGCTGTAGTAGTTAACTAGCCTATATAAATTATTATGGTATCTATATAGTATTTTATATACCTATTATATGACTTATAGCTGTACTATAATAGTATTAAAGTACTATTTTTGGTAATAGATAACGCTATAAAATAGGGGTATGGAATGGTCCCCCCTTCTAGTATACTAGCAAAATTAATTTATAGTACTACTAAAAACACTAATTTTAACTATTTAAAATATATATTTTAATTGCCTAGGTCTAATTTATAAGAATCTAGTAAACTCGACCGATTTATCTAGATTTTTAGGTAAGAAAATAGGTGATAAAAAAACTATATACCTTTTTTTTTACTTATAAGCTACCTGTTTAATATCCTATTCTTTTACCTAGAAATTAAGATAAATCAGTCGATTTTACTAGATTCATACGAATTAGACTATAGTAATTAAAATGTATATTTTAAATAGTCAAAATGAGTATTTTTGGTGGTACTGTGAATTAATTTTGCTAGTATACTAGAAGTGGACCCTTCTATACCCCTATTTTTATCTAATAAACCACCTATTTTCTTACCTAATAATCTAGATAAATCAGTCGCTTTTACTAGATTCGTATGAATTAGACCCTAGTGATTAAAATATATATTTTAAATAGTCGAAATCAGCATTTTTAGTAGTACTGTAAATTAATTTTTTACTACTATACTAGAGGGGGGACCCTTCTAAACCCCTATTTTATAGCGTTATCTATCACCACTTTAGGTATACTTCGATAGTATTCTAGTACAGCTATAAGTTATATAACGGGTGTATAAAATACTATACAGACACTATAATAACTTACATAGGTTAGGTAGTAGGACCGACTAGTAGGAAACATACCTAAAGTAGTTTAGCGTTGAGTATTACAAGAAAAATTCGGGTGTTACTAGTCTTTCTCTAAATTTATAAGATATAGGTATAAAGAGAATAAGTAGTATTCTTTATAAATATATAGTAGTAAATTCTAGCATTTCTTTAGCTTAGAACCTTTATTAGTAATAGTAGAAGTAGTTATAGTTTTTACTTCTTACTTATTATTAAGTATAGTAAATACTCCTTATAGTACTTTACTTTTAGGTTTACTTTTATTCTATTATAATCTTTAAGAATAGAAAGCCTTTATAACTTATAAAAAGGTTATTTCTTCCTCTTTCTTAAAAATTATATAATTCTATTAATAGTAGAATATTAGATATAATAGAGTTAAAGCTTATAAAAAGCTATATATTACTAAGTTCTCTATATTATTAAACTCTACTTCTACTACTTTATACTTTAAAAATAGAGTTTTAGTTTTAATAACTTATAAATTGATTAATATATCTTTTACTAGTATTTAAATAAAGTTATATTATTAGTATTTTAATACCTCCTTTTATATTATATTAGTAAATAAGAATCGCTCTTTTAGTACTTAAAGTAGCTTTTTAATATCTTATTAGATATAATTTCTTATAGTTTAAGGGTAAGAGTATTTTAAATTCTCTCTATAATCTTAAGAATTAAAATATATATCTTATTAAACTTTTTTAATAAGTATTTATATTTAATTTAATCTTTAGTAAAGTCATCTTTTCTAGCTATTATTAAGTAACTATTAAAATCCTTAGTATATTTTATATTTAATTAATTTAGATAAGTAAGTTCTTTTAGAGAAGATTCTTACTTCTTTATACTAGCTATAAGATTTATATATTACTATATATCTAAAGTAAATATATAAATCTTAATCTCTTAAATCTAGCGCCTTTATTAACCTAGCTCTTTAAAAATAGTTTATATACTTAAGGTATTAACTAAGCGTTTAGTTATATCTTATATATTAAAATTATTATAGTATAATATCTTAGTATTACTTTAGTTATATTCTTTAGTTTAAAGAAAAGGTAGGAATCGCTTGTATTTATAGATACTAAGTACTTACTAATAACTAATCTAGCTTATATTTATTAATACTAGGCGCTTATAGATATAGGTTAGATTCCTACTTAAAGGTTTAGTAGCTTTTTATAGAATTAAAGTAACTAATATAGTAGGACTTAATAATATTATAATTAAAGAAAGAGTTATAGGCTAACTAGGCTTATAACTATTAAATAAAGGTAGACTAAAGATAACTTAATATTAGTACCTACTATATATAGTATTAGAATAAAAAGTAAAATAAGTATATATTTTAAGCAGTATAAAACGCTTACTATTTAACCCCTAAATTACTAATGAATTAAGTCTAGTAAGTAGGTATAATAAATAATATAGGTGTTTCCTATATATAAGAAGTAAAATGCAAAGAATGTATGGAATAGTCATAATTCTAGCTGATAGTATATAATATTTATTTATTTTAAACTCTCTATAATATCTATCTCTTGTTATTAGCTAGTTCTTTAAACTAAGAGTGTATTTAAACGAAAATACTAAGTATAGAGAGGAAAGGAAAGAAAGAAGAAAGAATTGAGTCTATAAAGCCTTTATAGGTCTCTAGTAAATAATAATAATAAACTATATAAATACCCTACTCCTTCTATCCAAATCTAGAATCCTACCTATAATATTCTTAGATTATAATATAACCCCTACCTAAAACTATATTTAGTCCCTAAATACTAGTTTATTATTATCTATATAATCTTTAAGAATTTAGTCTTCTTTATTAGTATCTAGCTATTATTAGAGATATATAGGGGGCCTTAGCTTATCTAGATATTATATATAGAACTCCTATATCTTTCTTAGTATATACTTTATATTACTAGTAAGATACTATTATAGATTAAAGTTATATCCTAACTATTAAACCATATATTATAACTTCTAGTAGTATATCCTAGTATCTAAGATTTTCTTAACCTTCTATTTATCTATTCCTCTAATTTATATTAGTAGAGGTAGATCTATATATTAACTTTTTAAAGGTTTTATTATCGCTATTTAAATAATTCTAATTTATAAGAATTATCTACTTTCTTAATAATTTTATAAAGTCCGTTAGTAAGATAAAATAGCTTTTTATTTAACTAATTTAAAAACTAGTCTTTTATATTAAAGTCTTTTTCTCTCTAATATTTATTTATTTATTAAAGTTATAGTTACTATAACTTTATAATTTACTGTTTAGTTTATAATTAAATATCCTATATTTAAGAAAGTATCTATACTACTTCCTTTTAATTTAATATAACTCTTCTTTAGCCTCTTTAGTTAAATATTATTATTAATTTATACCCTTATTTTATAAAAAAGGGTAACGTTTATATTATATCTTAAAGTAGAATTAATACTATAAAATTAATTATTAAAAGTAACTTTAACTAACTATCTTAGTTTTATATATATAAACATAATTATTAAACTATATATTAATTAATAATCTTACTTTACTTATTTATTTAAAGGTAGTAAGTTATTAATATTTTTCTTCTAATTTTAAAGATTTTATAAAATTTAATCTAGAATTTTAATATAAACTCTCCTTTTTAATTTAAAATAATTATCTTTAAAATCTTTAAAATCTAAATTATATAATTTATAAATAAATAAGCTATTTATTTAATCTTTATTTCTTTTTAGTAAAGAATTAATATTAATATTTTATTTAAATAATCTATAATTACTAATATTATATTATATTTATAATAAAATTTTAAAAAAGATTAGAAGTCTTTTAAAAGGTATTATTAAAATGTTTTAAGAATTAAGAAAGATTATAGTAACTTAGGTATGTAGTCTTTTTAGGCTTTTATATATTTATAAACTAAGTAATTATTAATATATTACTTAAGATTAGTTATCTACTTATATTAGTAATATCTTTCTATAACTAACTTCTTTATCTTTCTAACTTTAAAGTCAGTTATTAAAAGCTATTAATATATTTTATTAAATAGTTAGGTATAAAAGTCCCTTTTATTAAATACTTTAAGTTACTTTTTATAAAATAGTAATTTATTTTATATTATTTATTCTAAGTTATCTTATAATTAAATTAATGAATAAAGTTTATAAAGATCTTAAATTAATTCTTTTAAGCTAATCCTTTAAGCTTTAATCTCTACTATTATAAAGTATAAATAATAGTTAAGAGTTCTTTATTTTAAACCTTATAGTTAAGCTTAAATAATTTTATTATTTTTCAATAAAAGGTTATTAAATATTAAAAATTATCTTATTTATAATATTAAGTAAGTACTACTCTAACAACTCTATTTAAAGTATCTATTTCTACTTAAGTTTATTATATAAGGTTATAATATTATAGAATTGGTATATTTATTAACTTTCTCTTTAGTTACTAGAAAGCTTTTTTATAACTTATTAATTATTTAAAGAGAATATCCTACTTTATTAATTAATATAATAACTTTAAAATTATAGAATCTAAAGAATAATTATACTCTTTTTATTATTAAGAGGTTGTTTATAAATTAATAATACTAATCTTTTTTAAATCTACTATAATACCTTTAATATTTATAATAAATCTAAAGAATTTAGTCTATATAACTATAAACTTATACTTTAATGAAGCTATTTAAAAACTAGCTTTTTTAAAAAAAAAGAGAGTACCTCCTTTATTTATTATCTATATTTTTTTAAAGTCTTACTATAGATTAGAATATTATTTATAAAGGCTATAGTATAATTATTTATATATTCTTTTAAAATACTATTTATAAATAATTAAAAGTAGTAAGTCTATTTATTAAATTAAAAGTTATAATCTTATATTTAAAAGATTTATATCTTATATAAAAAGTAGTAAGATCCTCTTTTCTACTTTAAGTATTAAATAGATTTAATAAAAACCTTATTAAATATTTAGTTTTATAAAGAACTTAGCCTTACTAATATACTATAGGACTTTATTAATTAGTAATACTAGGTAGTAATCCTTTCTTATAATAGGATTTAATTTTTAAAAGTTAATATAAAAGCGGAAGCTATTATTAAGCTTTCTTATTATAAGAATTAGTAATATATAAGGTATTAAATTTAGTATAATAAATCCTTTATTTAGGCTTTTTATAATATACTATCTTATAGTTTATAATTTATCTAAGGAAAGCTTATAAAGAGGATAGTATCTTAACTAGACCTCTATTTTAAAAATAATATTATACTTAACCCTAGGCTTATAGAAGGGTAACTTATCTAGTTTTCTCTTTAAAAAGACCTTAGCTAGGTTATAGTATTCCTTTAGTAATAACCTCTTAATTTTATTAAATTTAAGATCTTTTTTAAAGAATAATTTAATATTAATAACCTAATTAATCTTCTAAAATAATATTATAAAAATTTCTATTTTATATTCTAAGTTCCTCTCTATCTTTGTTCTTAATTTATTAAATCTAGCTTTACTAATAATATTAATATTAATTAAAAGGGATAGTAGATTTATATCTTTCTTTTTCTTATAAGAAACTAAGATATTTAGTATTTCTTCCTTTAGATTTTAGATTATCTTCCTTTACTCTTATACTTACTAATATCTATATTAGTATTCCTATATATATTTATAGTCATCCTTTATTTTTAAGTCCTTTTATTCAAGTAAGTAATCTCTTTAATCTATATTAGTTTAGTATTTAAGATTTAACTTCAGTCTCCAAAGAATAATTATTAAGATTAGTATAGTAATCTTACTAGATACTTTATTAAAGAGTATCCTTTCCTCTAACTAGATTATTTAATATTAACCGGCCCTACAATTTTTTTTTACAAAAAATACGGACCCTCGCAAGCGAGGGTCTGCTACCTAAATGAAAGGGAGCACCTATATAATAGTTTTTTTATATAATTTACTTTAGCTTTAATCTACTATACCACCCCGTTAGAAATCATTTAATTTTATAAAATATATGAATAGATTGATTAATTTACTACTAGTATATAAAAGTAATTTATTTTTTAATATGTGTTTTAGCCCTTCTATACTTCCTGATTTGAACGAGTACCGGCTTCTATCTTTGCCTCGTTTTTTCTTAGTCCTTTTACTTACTTAATTTATATTCTTTTCGCTTTTTTTCTTTTACCTAGGATATATTAATAATACTAGTAATATATATATATAACGTCGAGATATATTATACTAGGCGTAGCGAGTACTTATAATACAGATACTAGTCATATGTTCTTACCCACTGCCCCACTTCAATTTGACCTGGCAACCAACCCATGTTTTTTTTTTCTTCCTATACCACCCACACCCTATCGAATCTAATGAAAATAGGACCAAAAAATAGCAAATCGGCGCAGCTTTCTACTGAGTAAAGAGCAGCTATTATATACGCCTACAATAATGGCGCTACGCAGGTTCAATTAGCTAATGATTTTAGCTATACCTGTAAGACTATTTTTAATACAATTAAACGCTACTTAGAGGATAGAAAATTAGAAAATCGTAAGAAAACCGGTTGTACCCCTATACTTACTAAACGAGCCTATTATTACGTTCTTTTATAGGCCCGCCGGTACCTATTTTAAACCTATAAGTAGCTAAGTACTACTATAGCCTAGTATCTATTACCCTCTACTATACATTAAATTTTAAAGCGATACGGACTTAGAAAACGGCGATTGAGATAGAAAATACTAATTAAGCCCTATCTTATAAAATAAAGGCTTTAATTTACGAGAAAATAGCGCTAGGAAAGCTTTTAATTATAGATCTTTTCGGACGAGTGTTTAGTATAACGAACCTTAAACTTTAGACTATAATAGTACTTCTATATAACCTTAGAGGGCCTTTAAAAGGAATTAGTAAACGCGAAAGTTTATATTAAAGATATTTTATAAATAGTTTAGGCTAGAATCTAGCTTAGTAATCGAATAAAATTAGTTATTATCGAGCGGGATAAAGACTTACCTTCTAAGAAAGGTTATACTATAAAGTTATATATATAGGCGCTTAAAAAAGGTCTAGTATCTATCTATACCCCCTAAACTATATTTTAATAAGATAACGCGAAAATTTATATAGTAAAAGAGATATAAGAGTAGTTCGAAACGCACGGGATTTACGTTAAGGATTAGCCTATATATATACTTACCTAATTTAAACCCGATTGAACCTATATAGCGCTAGTTAAAAGTAAAGCTATTTATATTATTTCCGGAGCTTATTAATATAGGAAGAAGTGAGGCTGACTAGCTTTATTTTAAATAATACTTAGTAAAAGCATAGGATATATTAGATCAATCGAAGATAGATATATTAATATTGAGTATAGGGAGACGTTTATAGGTAGTACGGAGGGCTAAGGGGTATTATACAAAATACTAAGCGAGAAATCCATTATACGGGTATTAAGCCTACTCATATTTTTATTTGAATTAATTAGACCTATAAATAGTGGTGTAGCATAGTATATAGTAGATATATATATTTAGTGAGGGAAGCCATAAAAGTGGAGTGGGTAAGAACATATGGTAGGTGATGTAGCTTATATACTATCGAATTCTCGCTACAGCTAGTAAGCTAAAGTAGCCTACGCCTTAGTACCTTTTACTAGCTTTACTAACCTATCTTTAAAGCGCTAAGTTAATAGGCTATATTAATAAAGCTATAGGCTTATTTATCTAATTTTTTTAGTAGTTTTTAGGGTACTAAACTTAGTATAGTAGGAGACTATTAATAGTATAGCTAATAACTAGGGTCTATTAGTGTATAGGTCATAGGAATCTAATTTATCGGTAATAAACTTAGAATTAATAGGCTAAAGACCTATTAATCTATATCTAAGCTTAAGTATATATAGTTTAAAGGTCTTTTTATAGATTTTATTAATTAAAAATAGGAATTCGTCTTTTAAAAGTCTCCGGTATCTAGTTAGTATTATAGCCTTAATAGCCTTACTATACTAGTATTTATAAATACTAAATACACTAATATTAAAGGGCTAGAGTATATAACTTATATATAAAAGTAAGAAGAATAAAATAATATTATTCTTATTATAATACTCGATAAACTAATATATTAAATAGGACCTCAAACAGTTATATAGAACTAGCTATTTTATACTAAGTATATAATTAATCGTCTACTTATAAAAGAGCTACATCTACTATATAGCTAATATATTATTTATATAGCTAGTATTAGAGATAGTAATATACTTATCTACTTATATTAAGTTAAACTAGTATAGTAATACTTATTTAGTACTTAAAATAATAAGTAGTAGATAAGTAATTTATTAGTAGAAATAGCTTCTAAAATAGTTATAGATTTATAATTTATAACTAAACTATTAAATAGCTTCTTTTTAGATACCTAGTAATAATAAATTAATCGCGACTGATACTAATTTAGAAGCTAGTTTCGTTAAAATTATAGATATTTTATTAATTATAGTAAATCCTATATTTATTAATTATCTACTAGTAGTCTTCGAACTACCTTTTACTACCGATTTATTAAGTATAGTTACTCTTTCGATATTAAGTACTCTTCTCTATTAAATATAGTACTTAGGATTACGCTTAAGAAAGTATTTAATCTAATAGTCGCTTACTAACAGGGGTAGTTTATAGTTACTTTAGTAGTCCTCCTTAAGAATTAAATTAGCTACTATTATAATTTAGCGGTAATTTATTAAGGCTCCGATAGTATTAAAGTAATTAATATAATTACGTAAAGCGTCCTCTTATACTAGATTTAATTTACGACTATTAGGTTATCGCTAAAAAGCGATTTTCTACTATCCTATTAGCGCTAAAGTCGACCTTCGGGGACTATAAATTCTCGCGCAGTTTTCGCGATATTAGGTTTAGATTACTCAGAGAGAGAATTAAGGGCTTACTCTATCTAGATCTGAATTCATTTATTAGTTTTAGGTATAGTAGGTAGAGTAGTAGATAATTGAAGTAAAAATGTATGATTTAAAAAAAACTATTATATAGGTAATCCCTTTCATTTAGGTAGCAGACCCTCGCTTACGAGGGTCCGTATTTTTTGTAAAAAGAAATTGTGGGGCCGGTTAATAATAATGTAATAAAATATTATAACTCTATAAACTATTTTCTATTAATAATTATATTATAATCTTTAAAATCTATAATTAATATAGGGATTTACTACTATACTTAACTCTTTATATATATTATAAGGGAAGTAATATATAATTAGTTTACTAAAGTTTCTATTAAATGTTTAGATAAGATATTTATACTTTAGTCTCTTTACCCTTACTTAACCTTAGTTATTTTTTAAAAAGTAAGATTAATTTTTAATTTATAGATATATATCTATCTATTCTAGTATCACTAAGTACTAAAATAAAGAAAGAATATCTATTATATATTAGTTTAGTAATAAATACTAAACTATCTTTAAAATCTTTTTTAATTAATTTATATAAATCTAGCAAATATATTAATACTTTTTATTTACTTAAGTAAAAGACTTAGCTTAAGTATTAATTTTTCTTTAATTATTATCCTTTTAATTATTAAACTCTATAATATAAAAAGTAATATAAATAATAATACCTATAATAATACTAACTAACTTCCTTTTAAGATAATTATATATTATATATCTTTACTTCTTATAATGAAAGTATCTTATTTTATACTTAAGTCTTAAAATTAATACTTTCTTTATATTTTATATAAAGGTTATAAGTAAGTCTTATAGTTACTCTTATATTATTATTACTTAAGGTTATAGTAAATTATATATAAGAGTTAGCTTTTACTTTTTATTAAAGGCTAACTTTATAGAATATATTTTAATTAATTTAAAAGAACTTTTTAAAGTTTATGATATCTTAGTTTACTACCTATATTATTTAATTTTATAGTAATTATAGTAACTTTAAGTACAAATTATACTTCTAATTCTCTTTAATTATAGCTACTTCTTCTATAAGCTATATAAACTTTACTAAAAAATTAATAAAGCTATTTATTAATTTTATTATTGACTTATAGTAAGTAGTATAACTAAGTGTTAGTATACTAGTTTAGGTTTATAAAAATAGTCTTTAAATAAGCAATTATATATTTAATATTTATATAAAGATTAGTTAAATTAGAACTTATTTAGAGTATAATATATTATTAAGCTTTATCTTTATAATAGCTTTATATATAAAGTTTATAATAAACTAGTAATAAATAGTAATGATTTCTTTATTATTATTAAGTATTAAAGTATTTAGTATTTTTATAATCTTTTTATTAATAACTACTTCTATTATAGAGATTCTATAGCTATTATTCTAATATAAGAGTTAGAATATAAGGTTACTATAGTCTTTAATTATAATATTATATTAAGCGATTACTTTATTATATTTAATTTAAAGGTTTTTAATTACTTTATTAGAATTAGCTCTCTCTATTATAAGAACTATAATTTTATCCTTGAATAATTAGTATTTATATTTTAATTACTTATACTAGTAGATAAGTTTTTAGAATCTCTTTTAAGAAGGGGTTTTTATTCAATATTTATATAAAAAGGATCATTCCTCTCTAGTATTATCTTTATTATTATTTTTATTAGTTTCTGCTAATCTTATTAAAGTCTCTAGGTCTAAAGTATACGTCTTATATTTAGGGGCTTCTTTATAGTTATTAAGTATAGTAATAACTAGCTACTTACTATAGTCTATTAGGTTTTATTAAGTCTTAGCTTATATAATACTAAGGAATAGGAAGTAGGGTAAAGTAGGGCTAGGACTAATTATAAGGATAGTCTATATAACCTTACTACTTATAGAGTTAAGAGTAGTACTTAGTATTATATTACTAGCTAGTTCTTTAAAGTAAAGAGTATATTTTAATAAGAATACTAAGTATAGAGAAAGAAAGAAAAGAAGAGAGAAAGAATCGAGTCCACAAAGCCTTTATAGGGCTTTAGTAAATATCAAATAAAGGTAGACTAAAGATAACTTGATACTAGTGCCTATAGTATATAGTACTAGAGTATAAAGTAAAATAAGTATATATTTTAAAGAGTATAAAGCGCTCGCTATTTAACCTCTAAATTACTAATAAATCCAGTCTAATAAGTAGGTATAATAAATAATATAGGTAGTTCTTATATATAAGAAGTAAATTATAAAGAATATATAGAATAGTAGTAATTCTGGCTAATATACCCCCCCCTAAGAACTAGTACATAGTTTCTATAGTAGGTAGTAAAATATAGTAAAAAGTAAAGTCTTAACCCTTACCTTCTAACTATAGTTAAAGATTCTTTTATAATTAATTCTAACTAAAGTTAGAAATTCCTACTAGGTAGAAGCTAGTAGTACTTATTATAAAGTATTAAAATTAAGGAAGTTAATACTCTAACGTATTTCACAAGCGAGTGGCCACCCTACCCGAAAACGCGTCTATTAGTTAGCACTTAGTTAATTCAACCACCTAGTATACCACCAATTCGCTCTCAAAACCCCCGAAAATCAACGGAGTAAGAGGGTAGGATCTTATTATCTATTCAGGCTTTTAAAAATCAAGAAATTAGTAATATTACCCTTGCTATGCGTACTTTTGACGTGCCGCGTTCGACTCTTCGTCGCCGCCTTAGTGGCGTATAAGAACGCGCGATTTCTCGCGCTAACTCATATAAACTCTCTAAAATCGAGGAGGAGTCTCTTTAAAAATAGATACTCTCTATAGATTCCTATGGATCTGCTCCCCGACCCTCTACTATTTATAAAATAGCGAATCTTCTCCTTGAAAAGCGTAGAACTACCCTAGTTCTTTTAGTTAGCGAAAACTAGGTTACGAACTGCGTAAAACGATACCCTATCCTCTCCTCCCGCTTCTCGAGACGCTATAATTATAAACATACGAAATATAAAGACCTAAAAATTATCGGAGAGTAGTTTAATCTTATTTAAAAAATAATCGTTTAATATAGAATCGACCCCGATAATATTTATAACTTTAATAAGACTAGCTTTGTAATAGGATTAATAGTAACTACGAGGGTTAGTATAAGGAGTAAATACTATAGTCGGCGCTTACTTTTATAACCTAGAAATCGCGAGTAGGTAATAGTAATTAAGTATATAAATACTTCGGGGTAGGCGCTTCCTCTATATATAATTTTTAAAGGTAAAGTCTTTATTAAATCTTAGTTTAATAGTCTTCCTAGTGATTAACGATTTAAAGTTAGTCTTAATAATTAGACTTTTAATAAAATTAGACTTTATTAGCTTAAAAAGCTCTTTATTCTAATAACTTCTTTATATATAAAAGGGAGATATCGGCTTCTAGTACTCGATAGTTATAGAAGCTATTTAACCCTAAAATTTAACGAGCTTTATAAAATAAATTAGATTATCCCGATCTATATACCTCTATACTCCTCTTACCTTTTATAGCCTCTTAATATTAGCTATTTTATAGTATTAAAACGTATATATAGCCGGTTAGTTAAATCGAAAATATAAGTTAAGATAAATTATATCAATTAACTTAACTTCCTCGAAGCGTACCCCCTCGTACGAATTAAAGCTTTTAAAATAGAGACTATTAAAAATAGCTTTAGGGTAGCTAGTTTAGTCCCCTTTAAGCCGGAGAGAGTTATTTTAAAGCTTAATATTCGGCTTCGAACCTTAATACCCCCCTCTAGCTAGGGTAGTGATTCTAGCCGGAATTTTATACTAAATACACTAGCTACTAAGAAATATCTACCTTAGTAGGCTTCGTTAATTAAAGCTCTACTTTATATAAGGTCTTATAGCCTATAAGTCCTTCCGACTATATATTAAATTAACTTATAAAAGGCTTCCGCCTTATAATATAAGGTACTATTTTACTCGCTAAAGAAAATAAGGATTTACGCGCTACTAATAAGAAGCAGAAGTAAAAACGTGCTCGATCCCGAAGGTAGATACCCGCTAAAGAAGGTCTCTTAGTTTAAGAAGCTTCTTAATTAATACCTAAGCCGGTAGAAGTAATTATAGTACCTATACCCCCGCGACGCAGAAGGCCTTCGCTACCTTTACAGCTAAGAACTAGGGTATTACTAACGTACGGGCTATATAAAAATCAGGGTTATAGAAGAGACACATGTCTAGATAGATAAATATTTTAGTTAAATTAATTTAATAGCGTTATGGTTAAGATAAATGGATTTGAATTTAGCATATAGTGTTAGGGTGGCCACTCGCTTGTGGTGGCCACTCGCTTGTGAAATACGTTATTAAATACTAGATATTAACTAATCTTAAAAAGTTAATAAATACCTTATATAACTAGGTTAGTAATAGCTTTATAAACCTATTTACTAGTATATTAGTAATAGTAATCTAATAAATTATAAAATTACTATAATCTACTTTTTAGTATAGCTAGTAATTATAAATATTAATATAGTATAGCTTTATATAAAACTAAGGTTACTTTTTTATAAGTAAATTAACTATTTATTAATTATTATAGTTTATTAAAAGCCTTATATTAATTATATTTAAAACTAGCTATTTAAAGAAGCCTCTTCTATTATATAGCTAACTTACTAACTTTTAAAATAGTAAGTAGCTCTACCTCTATTATTAAAATTATAATAGTCTTTTAATTACTAGCTTTCTAGTTAATAGTAGTATTAAAAAGTTTATAAAGATATCCTTTTAAACTTTTTAAATAAATATAGTTACTAAATAAAGTATTACTTATAACTTATAAACAAAGAGTAAGTATATTATATATAAGGTAGTATTTAAGAGTAAGGAATTAAGTATTATATAGATATTATATTAATTAATTTACTACTTTTTAGTATTTAAACTTAAGATTTATAAGAAATTTAGCTAAGTAATTTACTACTTTTATTATATTAAAGTAAATAATTATAGTAAGATAGAGAGTAGGTTTAAACTTTTACTAATATTTATAAATCTACTTTATTACATATAATTATAATATTATTAATATAAAAGAAGATAATAATACTATTATTAATAAATAAGTAAAGATTCTTTAAAATAAAGATAAATTTAAGCTTTTTAAGTATATAAATAGCTTTTTATTACTATGATTATAATAACTTCCTAAGATTATAAAGTACTTTATATAATCTTTAGATTTTATTTTTATTAATGAAACTCTCTAGTATTTAAGTATAAATACTATTTGTGAGATTACTATTTAGAAATATATTAATAATATTAAGCTAAATAATACTAAGGTTAAAAGCTATAATAAGTATAAAGATTACTTATATAATATAAATAGTAAGTATTATTACTTTCTTTTCTTTAGAGTTAAGGGAACAACTAATCACACCCGATTTTTAATAATCACACACTTTGACTAAGCTACTTCAGGAATGTTTCCCGCTGGTCAGTTCTGCCTACTAGCCTATGTAAATTATTGTGGTATCCTCATAGTATTTTAAATACCTATCATATGATATACGATAATACTATTATACCAGCCAAGTACCATTTCTGGTAATAGATGATACCATAAAATAGGGGTTTAGAAGGGTACTTCTAGTATACTAGCAAAATCAATTTATAGTACTACTAAAAATGCTAATTTCAACTATTTAAAATATACATTTTAATCGCCTAGGTCTAATTTGTAAGAATATAGTAAATCCGACCGATTTATCTAGACTATTAGGTAAGAAAATAGGTGGTTTATCAGACAAAAATAGGGGTATAGAAGGGTCCCCTTCCAGTATACTAGCAAAATTAATTCACAGCACTACCAAAAATACTAATTTTCGACTATCTACAACGTATTTTGGTCACTAGGGTCTAATTCGTACGAATATAGCAAAAGCGACCGATTTATCTTGATTTCTAGGTAAAAAAAATGGGATATTAAATAGGTAGTTTATAGGTAAAAAAAGAGGAGGTATACAGTTTTTTTATCGCCTATTTTCTTACCTAAAAATCTAGATAAATCGGTCGAATTTACTAGATTTTTACGAATTAGACCCAGGCGATTAAAATATATATTTTAAATAGTTAAAATCAGTATTTTTAGTAGTACTGTGAATTAATTTTGCTAGTATACTAGAAGGGGACCTTTCTACACCCCTATTTTTATCTAATAAACCACCTATTTGCTTACCTAATAATCTAGATAAATCAGTCGCTTTTATTAGATTCGTATAAATTAGACACTAGTGATTAAAATGCATATTTTAGATAGTCGAAAATTAGTATTTTTAGTGGTACTATGAATTGATTTTGCTAGTATACTAGAAGGGGGGACCCTTCCACACCCCCCTTTTATAGCGTTATCTATCACCAGAAATGGTACTTTAATACTGTTATAGTACAGTCAGTGGACATATGTTTTTGCATCGTCTGTGGACCCACCCAGCTGACCGCCCTTGTGTTTTAATACCGCCTACCTAAAACGTGTAGTATAGAAGTACACTAAAATAGCAAGCGCGCTGCATTCTGCAAAATCCTGATAAATTGATACTTTGTACTCCCCACGCTCTCTCTTACCTCTTTCTCTTACCTCCCTCTTTTAGAGTAGAAGTCATCATTGAAAGCCAGTGGTGGTATACCCCATACTAGACTTCATAGTATGAATCCTTGAAAGTTTTGACCGGCAGTATATTATATAATCAAGAGGGTGTGGGTCCAGACGATGCAATTACTTATGTCCAGTCACTGTACAGCTGTAAGTCATGTAATAGGTGTGTAAAATACTATGAGGATACCATAATAATTTACATAGCCTAGTTGATTCCTACGGCTAGCGGGAAACATTCCTAAAGTAGCTTAGTTAAGTGTGTGATTATTAAACATCGGGTATGATTAGTTGTTCCCAGAGTTAATTATCTAAATCTCTTTATATATATAGATATATACTTTAATTTTTAAAAGTTATTACTGTTATATTTATAGGTAAAGATCTAAGTAAGAGAAAGTACTTAAATACTTTAATCCTATAAGTAGGAAACTACTTTAAAGGTTCTATAGATTTTAATTAACTCTACTTTAAGTCTTACTATAATAAGAAAGCTTTTAGTAAATAAGTAGTTTATTATCTCTTCCTAGTTTTATAACTCTAGAGAAAGGTTATTTTTATAGTAATAAAGTTAATATTAAGTAATAAAGAGTCTAATTATAAATATAGTAAGTAGTATTTTATATCTATCCCCTATATTATTATATATAAAGTAGCTCTTTATATTAGTATAAGTATATAATTTCTACTTTCTCTTACCTTTAATAATATTTAAAGAACTTAAGTCTTTTTAGATTAAGTTTTATATAAGTACTCTTTCTTTATAAGCTAATATTACTTATAGTAGTAGAAATAATCTTAAGACTTAATAAAGTAGTAAAGTAGGTACTACTATTATTACTTCTAGATTAGTTTTTAAATAAACTAATAATTATATTAGCTAATTATATATTATATTAGTTATATTTATATACCTTTATAGCTTTTATATTAGAATAACTATAGTAAAAGGCTTATTCTCTAGTATAATAAGGTTAAATAAGACTATTACTAGTAAAGTAGTAGTTAAAGAAGAATCTTTACTTTTTAATAGTAAGATCTCTTCTAGTTATAAGCTCTATAGTATACTTCTTAATAAAGGAATTATACTTAGTAATAGTAATAGTATTAGCTAAGGCTATTATTTATAAAATAGTATAGTATAGTACTTAAGTATCTTAACTAATTCTATTATTAGCTAGATTTCTATACTCTCTTAAATAATCTTTATATTTATTACTTTATTATAAATAATTAATATAATATAAGCTTAGTTTACTACTTACTTAAGCTTTATATTAAATTTATCTTCTTTAATAATTTCTATATACTTAACTTATATTAAATCTTTAGTAGCTTAGTAAGATAATCTTTAAAGTTTAGATTCTTATTAAATATAGTATTATAAATATATTTATAACTATTTATATATAGGAACTAAACCTTTTAAATATTACTCAATTAATAGCCTATTAAGTAACTAATCTCTATTTACTAATATATTTTATTAAACTAAAGAATCCCTTAGATTCTTATATAAGTATAGTTTTTATAAACCTTTTAAGTTAAAGAGATTAATTAAAATAAAGGTACTAGTTCCTTATTAATAAAACTCTTACTATGAGATAATCTAATCCTTAGAGTTAAGCTTTGTTAGTAATCTATTAAATATATAGATAGTAACTTATACTACTTTAGGCTAAAAGTCCTTAAGAAGTTATAAATCTTTAAAAAATACTTCAGCTTTAGTAATAATTTACCCCCTAGATTACTTAGTAAAGCTATTTTACTTAAGTATCTTAATAATTATCTACTAGTAACTACTTTTTTTCTTATAAGTTTCTTTTTAGTAAAAGTAAATCTTATTTATAGAAAAATAAGAAAGTTATTCATTATTATTATATACTTTTTTTAGCTATATAAGATTAAAGTAAATATAATTAAATAAGCTAAAAAAGGTACTTTAAACTTATTATAAAACTTATTATAGTAACCTATTTAGTAAATCTAATAAAGTTCTAACTTATACTTTTTTAAAGTTGTAGAAGGTAGGATTTATACTTCTTTTATTATTATTAAAAGTTACTTTACTTATTTATTAAATATATAACTAAGTTATCTATACTATCTTATTATAATTACCTTTAAAGTAAGTAGTTAAGCTAATTACTTAATGTTAAAAAGAGTAATTATAAATATTATAGGAAATATAAAATCTACTTATAGAAGTATAAAGAAGTTACTTATTTCTTTAAACTTTAAGAAGACTCTTTTTGTTACTTTATTAATAATAGTAAGCTTATTAAAGTTAGCTTTATATCCCTTTTATTTTATAAAAGCTATTAAAATAAGATTATAGTAGAAGCTAGATAAGTACTTTACTTTAATTAAAGTTAGAGTAATTAGTTTATTAAAACTACTTAATATTTAAAGCTAGACTTTACTAGTTCTATAACGTTTTATAGTAATATTTCCTATTTTTAGTAGACTATAGGTTTCTTTAAATTTAATAAATAATCTTTTATTAATAATTATATATTTATTTATTACTAAATTAATAAACTAATAATCCTTAATATTACATTAAAGTATATTTTTAACTAAAAAATTTATATTTCTTAAAGGAGTATTAGTTATAAAGGCATATACTTACTATATCTTCTTTTATTAAAATATTATTAAAAAATAAGTATTTTTACTTATATTAAGAACTATAAAGTATAATTATATAAAGGCTTCTTCTTTAGTAAGTTTTATTAAAAACTTTTTAACCTTTATTTATAATCTCTTACTTCTTTTTTTCATTATAGATTTAATCTTCTTTTTAATCTCTAGATTTTCTTTCTAATTATTTAATTTTATAGACTTTATAAAATATAAGTATAATAAGAATAGGTATTATTCTTTATATATATATAGTAGTTATAAATTCTAAGTTTTCTTTTACTTTAAACTTTTACTAGTAGAAGTAGTTATTAATTTTACTTCTTATTCTTTATTAACTACAGTAAAGGCTCTTTATAGTACTTTACTTTTAGATTTATTTTTATTTTATTATAATATTTAAGAATAGAAAGCTTTTATAACTTGAAAAAAGGTTATTTTTTCCTTTTTCTTAAAGACTATATAATTCTATTAATAATAAAATATTAAGTATAGTAAAGTTAGAGCTTATAGAAAGTTATATATTATTAAGTTCTTTATATTAGTAAACGAGAATTACTCTTTTAGTACTTAAAATAGCTTTCTAATATCCTTCTTATTAAATATAATTCTTTATAGTTTAAGGGTAAGAGTATTCTAAATTCTCTTTATAATCTTAAAAATTAAAATATATATCTTATTAAACTCTTTTAATATTTAATTTAATCTTCAATAAAGTCTTTTTTTATAGTTACTATTAAGTAACTATTAAAATCCTTAATATCCTTTTCATTTAATTAATTTAAATAAGTAAGTTCTTTTAGAGAAGATTCTTACTTCTTTTCATACTAGCTATAGGATTTATATATTACTATATATTTAAAGTAAGTATATAAATCTTAATCTCCTAAATCTAATATATTTATTAAGCTAGCTCTTTAAGAATAATTTATATACTTAGGGTATTAATTAAGTATTTAGTTATATCCTATATATTAAAATTATTATAGTATAATATTTTAGTATTACTTTAGTTATATTCTTTAGTTTAAACAAGAGGTAGGAATTATTTATATTTATAAATACTAAATACTTACTAATAACTAATCTAGCTTATATTTATCGATACTAAGCGCTTATAGATATTATATCTAGCTTATACATCACCTACCATATGTTCTTACCCACTCCACTTTTATGGCTTCCCTCACCAAATATATATATCTACTATATACTATGCTACACCACTATTTATAGGTCTAATTAATTCAAATAAAAATATGAGTAGGCTTAATACCCGCATAATGGATTTCTCGCTTAATATTTTGTATAATACCCCTTAGCCCTCCGTACTGCCTATAAACGTCTCCCTATACTCAATATCAATATATCTATCTTCGATTGATCTAATGTATCCTATACTTTTACTAAGTATTGTTTAAAATAAAGCTAGTTAGCCTTACTTCTTCCTATATTAATAAGCTCCGGAAATAATATAAATAGCTTTACTTTTAACTAGCGCTATATAGGTTTAATCGGGTTTAAATTAGGTAAGTATATAGGCTAATCCTTAACGTAAATCCCGTGCGTTTCGAACTACTCTTATATCTCTTTTACTATATAAATTTTCGCGTTATCTTATTAAAATATAGTTTAGGGGGTATAGATAGATACTAGACCTTTTTTAAGCGCCTATATATATAACTTTATAGTATAACCTTTCCTAGAAGGTAAGTCTTTATCCCACTCGATAATAACTAATTTTATTCGATTACTAAGCTAGATTCTAGCCTAAACTATTTATAAAATATCTTTAATATAAACTTTCGCGTTTACTAAGTCCTTTTAAAGGCCCTCTAAGGTTATATAGAAGTACTATTATAGTCTAAAGTTTAAGGTTTGTTATACTAAACACTCGTCCGAAAAGATCTATAATTAAAAGCTTTCCTAGCGCTATTTTCTTGTAAATCGAAGCCTCTATTTTATAAGATAGGGCTTAATTAGTATTTTCTATCTCGATCGCCGTTTTCTAAGTCCGTATCGCTTTAAAATTCGACGTATAGTAGAGGGTAATAGATACTAGGCTATAGTAGTACTTAGCTACTTATAGGTTTAAAATAGGTGCCGGCGGGCCTATAAAAGAACGTAATAATAGGCTCGTTTAGTAAGTATAGGGCTACGACTGGTTTTCTTACGATTTTCTAATTTTCTATCCTCTGAGTAGCGTTTAATTATATTGAAAATAGTCTTGCGGGTATAGCTAAAATCATTAGCTAATTGAACCTACGTAGCGCCATTATTGTAGGCGTATATAATAGCTGCTCTTTGCTTAGTAGAAAGCTGCGCCAATTTGCTATTTTTTGGTCCTATTTTCATTAGATTCGATGGGGTGTGGGTGGTGTAGGAAGAAAAAAAAAACATGGGTTGGTTGCCAGGTCAAATTGAAGTGGGGCAGTGGGTAAGAACATATGACTAGTATCTGTAGATATAGGTTAGATTCTTACTTAAGGGTTTAGTAGCTTCTTATAGATTTAAGTAACTAATATAGTAGGACTTAATAATAATATAATTAAAGAAGAGAGTTATAGGCTAACTAGGCTTATAACTATTAAATAAAGGTAGACTAAAGATAACTTAATACTAGTACCTATAGTACGTAGTACTAGAGTAAAAAGTAAACTATGTATATATTTTAAAGAGCGTAAAGCGCTCGCTATTTAACCCTTAAATTACTAATAAATTAAGTCTAGTAAGTAGGTATAATAAATAATATAGGTGGTTCCTATATGTAAGAAGTGAATTATAAAGAATGTATGGAATAGTGGTAATTCTAGCCGATAGTAAATAATAATAGTAAACTATATAAATATCTAACTACTTCCCTCTGGATCTGGAATCCTAACTAAGTCGGGATCTAATAGTAGAATTCTTTCTACAATTCTTTTAGATTGTGATAACAAGGACTAAGGCTTAGTCTACTAGATTAAGTATCTTTATAAGCGAATCGTACGGGGTTCGTTACCTGATCGCTATATCGTCTAACTTAACGATTTTGCCTATAGTCTAGGACCCCTCTGGATCCCTCTGAATTCTATAAGAATTAGTCTTAGTATATAACAGATAATATAATTTAATCTCCTCCTTAGTTATTGTATCTTACCTGGTTGATAGGCTATATACCTAAGACTAGTTAGTGTATTCTTATAAAAGTATAAGGTAATAAATACTATAGTACTAAATGTCACGATCTGAGCCGAACTAGCTTCCACCTAGTAGGAGTTTCTGACCTTGGTCAAAACTGATTACGAAAGAATCTTTGACCGCGGTTAGAAGGATTCTGCTGCTAAATCCCGACTTCGGTTAGGATTCTAGATTAGGATAGAAGTAGTGTGAAGTTTATATAGTTTATTATTACTATTTACTAAGGCCCTATAAAAGGCTTTAGAGACTCGATTCTTTCTTCCTCCTTTCCTTTCCCTCCCTATACTTAGTATTTTAGTTAAAATATACTCTTTTCGTTAAAAGAACTAGCTAGTAATATAATATTAAGTACTACTCTTAATTCTATAAGTAGTAAGGTTATATAGACTATCTTTATAATTAGTCCTAGCCCTACTTTACCTTACTTCCCGTTCCTTAGTATTATATAAGCTAAGACTCGACCTAAACTAAACTGAATCTAGCTTAACTAATTAGAATAGTTAAGACTCGATAGAATCTAATAAACTATAGTAAGTAGCTAGTCGCTACTATACTTAATAATAAAGAAGAGGCCCCTAATTATAAGACCTAGGCTCTAGACTTAGAGACCCTAATAAGATTAGTAGAAACTAATAAGAATAATAATAAGGATAATACTAAAGAGGAATTATCCTCTTTATATAAATAGTTAATAAGGACCCTTTCTTAAGAGAGATTTTAGGAACTAGTCCGCTAGTATAAGCGGTTAGAATATTAATACTAGGAGCTTAAGGATAAAATTATAGTCTTTATAGTAGAGTAGGCTAACTCTAATAAAGTAATTAAGAACCTCTAGATTAAATATAATAAAATAATCGCTTACTATAATATTATAATTAAAGACTACGGAGAGCTTATATTCTAGCTCTTATACTAGGATAATAATACTAGAATCTTAATAAAGGCGGTAGCTAGTAAGAAGACTATAAAAATACTAGATACTCTAATACTTAGCGATAGTAAAGAAGTCTAGTTTAAAACCTAGGAAACTATTATATACTAGAAACTAAAGGCTAATATTAACTACTATTTATAACCGGTCTATTATAAACTCTATATATAGAGTTATTATAAAGGTAAAGCCTAGTTATATATTATACTTTAGATAAGTTCTAATTTAAGTAACCCCTATATAGATACTAAGGATATAATTACTTATTTAAAGACTATTTTTATAAACCTAAACTAGCGCGCTAAGGCTTATATTATTTACTATAAGCTAATAATAAAGCTAAAGGATAGCTTTACTAACTTCTTAGTAGAATTTATATAGCTTATAGAGGAGGCCGCGGTTATAGAGGAGAATTAGAAGTATAATTTATACTTAAAGCTACTATATCTACTATAGAGTTAGGTAATATAGGTAGTAAATTAGGATACTATAAACTTCGAAAAGTTCTTTTAAACTTATTAGAGTATATCCTATAAAATTAGTCTCTAGTAAGAAGTAAAAGCTAACTCTTATATATAACCTACTATAGCTTTAGGTAGTAGTATAGGAGTAATTATAAGATCCGCTTATAACCCCCGCGTAAAATACAAAGAGAGTACTAACCTTAGAAGACTCTTAGGTATTAAATAAGATATCTTAATAAAGGAAGGAAGATACTTTAACTATAAAGAGTAAGGATATATAACGCGTAATTACTTTAAGAAGAAGCTAGTTAGTACTATTATAGCAGCTACTCCTTATATCACTCCCTATATTATAGAGCCTAATAATAAGGAAGAGGAGGATTAGGGAAAAGTTAATATCTAGGCTAAGTCTCTTACCTAGGCGGATAGAAAGTATTACTATATCTACTAGATCTATATAAGCTAATTAAGGAAGGTTTTAAAGATAGTTTAGTTTTTAATACTAAGCTAATATATAATAGATATTCTTTCTCTATTTTAGTACTTAGTAATACTAGAGTAGATAGATATATATTTATAAATTAGAAATTAATCTTACTTCTTAAGAAATAGCTAGGATTAAAAATAGAGGGGCTAGGGTATAAGTACCCTATCTAAGGATTTAATAAAAAGCTTAGTAAGCCGATTATATATATTACTTTTATTATAATATATATAGATAACTAAATATAGTAGCGAGTCCCTATATTAATTATAGATCTTAGGGATTATAATATAATTATTAGTAGAAAACAGTTTATAGAGTATAATATCCTACTAGATTATTATTAACGCTAGATAATCTAGCTAGAGGAAAAGATACTTTTTAATAAAGTATCTAGTAAGATTATAGTACTAATCTTAATAACTATCCTATAGAGACTAAAGCCGAATCTTAAGTATTAAGCTAATATAAACTAGAGGGATTACTTACTTAAGTAGAAGGACTTAAAAAGGAAGGCTAACTATAAGTACGCGCGGGAGCGCTAATATAGATATTAGTAAGTATAGGAGTAAAGGAAAATAATATAAAATCTAAACGAAGAGATACTAGATATCCTAGTTCCCTATAAGAAAAAGAAGGATATAGATTTACTACCCCTTCTAATTAATATTAGTATTATTAATAAGGCTAGATTTAATAAATTAAAGATAAAGATAGAGAGGGATCTAGAATATAAGATAAAGATTTTTATAATATTACTCTATAAGATTAACTAAGTAATTAATATTAAATTATCCTTTAAAAAAGACCTTAAGCTTAATAAGATTAAGAAAATACTACTAAAGGAATACTATAACCTAGCTAAGGTCTTTTTAAAAAGGAAGTTAGATAAGCTACCCTTATACTAACCTAGGGCTAATTATAATATTATTCTAGAAATAGAAGCTTAACTAAGGTACTACCCTCTTTATAAGCTCTCTTTAAATAAATTAAGAGCTATAAAATAGTATATTATTAAGAACTTAAATAAGGGATTTATTATACTAAGTTTAGCGCCCTATATATTACCGATTCTTATAGTAAGAAAGCCTAATAGTAGCTTCCGCTTCTATATTAACTTCCGAAAACTAAATATTATTATAAGAAAGGATTACTACTTATTACCTTTAATTAATAAGGTCCTATAGTATATTAGTAAAGCTAAGTTCTTTATAAAGCTAGATATCTAGTAAGGTTTCTACTAGATCCGCTTAATACCTAAGGCGGAGGACCTTACTACTTTCTATATAAGATATAGATTTTTTAAATATAAGATTATACCTTTCGGCCTTATAAATAGACCTACTATATTCTAGTGATTTATAAATAGTATTTTAAAAGAATATATAGATAATTACACGGTAGCCTTTATAGATAATATCCTAATCTATAGTAAGACCTTAGAAAAGTATAGATAATAAGTAAGGGAGGTACTCTCTTACCTTTAGAAGGCTAGTCTCTAAGTAGCTCTACTAAAGTATAAGTTTATAGATATAAAGACTAAATTCCTTAGATTTATTATAAGTACTAAGGGTATTATAGTAGATTTAAAAAAGATTAGTATTATTAATTTATAGAGAACCCCTTCGATAGTAAAGGGGGTATAGTCGTTCCTTAGTATTACGCACTGCTAACTGGTCATAGTTAGGTTAGATAGGTTCTGGGTATACTTGCCTTAATACTCCTTGTGTATCTAACGTTAACAGTCTGTCGCAACTGAGCTATTGCCTACAAGGCCTTACTGTAGCCTAAGTCCTATTAAGAGATCGAGGAACGATACTAGTAAGAGCGCTGAGTAGATCTATACTAGGGTATTAGTCTGCTCGTAAGTATTGTTAAGTTATAATTAAGTAAAGAGTTATAGTAGTCTAAAAGGTAAATATAAGTAATAATATATGATTAAAGACGAAGAACTGAACTAAGTATATAAATAAGTATCCTTATATATCTTTCGATTCCTACTCTTAGTATAACTCCTTAGAGTTACCGCTGGAGTCGTTATATACTCCTACATATACTTCTCTAAGTTAACGTAGGAGTTATAGTCACGTATCCCTAGTTCTGTATATAGCGATTCCTAGTATAGGTAATATCCGATACCCTAAAGTATATACGTACTAGAAACCTCTTAGTAGGGAGTCTAATTAGGCTTAATTATACTTTTGCTTACTAAGCGTAAATAGGTTTTCTCTTTCCTAAATACCTAGGGATACTAGAGTATTAGATACTATATATAATCTACTAATAGATAGATTAGTTAGCTCTTAGTAGCCTATCTATATACCCGGTAGGGTACTATCGATTAGTAATAGGTAGTTTTATAATATTATCTCCCCCTCCCTTAGGGTTTTATCCTCGAAGCCTTTTAAAGCTATTAACCACCCCTTAAGTAAGTAATATTAGTTATTTTTCTTTTTCCCTTTTTTCTTATTCTCTAGTTATATACCTTTTACACTATACTAGTTAATAACGCGACTCGTAAATAAAACAGACTTACTTAATATTAATTAATTCTAATAAATAGTTCAGTTACTAAATACCCTTATAAATATTACTTTTCCTATAGTATCTCTTATATAGCGGATCCTAAGTACTATAACTATACCGAATACACTTATTAAGATCGGAAATATATAAAAAGGTTTTATAACAAAACTAAGTAGTAAAAGGTATTACGTAAGTAGTAGAAAATTAATAAAGAGCTTACCTAAGCTAAAAAATAGCAAATAAATATAATAATAAAAATAATACGTTTACGTAAATAGCGCTAATTCTTACATTTTTAGAATAATTAGATATTAGATCACGATTCTACATTAATAGAGTAGTTAGATACTAAGGATCCTCCGTTTACTAAGGATCTTACTAAGCTAGATCGCCTCGCCAATAAGTATAATACTTAAGCCCTTACCGCTACATTAGAGGATCCTACTCTAACCTAGATATTCGGTCCCCTATCCCCTTCTATTTTAGAGGGGATAGACCTATCTTTCCTAGTCAACAATTCTTCTAGTAGAACTATTAAACTAGCTAAGGGTAGTCCCTTAGGTTCTCAATAGGTTCTTAAGTATTTTCAGAGGTATTATACCCTTTCTATCTTATTAAGTAGTAAAGCTTTCCACTTATTTACTTTATTTCTAAGATTTCTTTAACCTTATATTCGTTTTCGGTTTCCTCCTCTAATTCTATATTTATTATAAGTTTAGCGTTATTTAGTATAGGTTTAAGTAATAAGATATAAAATACTAGATAGAGTTTTTATATACTTTCTAGTAACTTTAAGCGATAGTTAACTAATCCTAATTTTTCTTTAATTTCAAATAGTCTTAACTATAGGTAATCTAATTTATTACTAGGTCGCTTAGTTTTAATATTATAGTATAAAAAATAAACCTTCTCTCCTTTCTTTAGGTTAGGTCCCTTCTTATACTTTTAGTTATAATACTTCTTTATCTATAGGTTAACAAAGTTAATATCTTTAGATAGTTATAGATATAACTATTTTAGCCTATTAGCCTTTAGCCTTACTAATTCTACTATAGCTACTTTATTAATTAGTTATCTATAAACTATAGGGTTATACCTATAATTAGTAAAGAACGGTAATTCTTAGGTTATAGAGTAAATAGTATTATTATATACTAGTTATATTATTAGTAGTAGTCTTACTTAGTTATCTTACTAGTAATTTACATAGTATTATAGGTACTACTTTAGGGTCTAGTTTACTCTTTTAGTTTAACTATTAGTTTATAGGTAATATACTATAGAGAGTCTAAGCTTAATACCTATTTAATCTATAAAGGATTACTATATATTTAATATAAATAACTTATCTCTATCTAATATAATCCTAGCTAGTAGTCCGTAGTTTACAACTATATATTATAGGACTATATTTATTATTTAATCTACGTTAATAGTTTCTATAGTCGGAATTATATAAGCATACTTAGTAAGCCTATTAACTATAACTATAATTATATTATATCCTTCTAAAACTAGTAGCTTTATAATAAAGTCTATAGTAATCTACTCCTATAGGGTGGTTAGTATCTTAGATAGCTATAATTCTCTATAGGGTATATATTATATAAGCTTATTCCTTTAGTACATATCGCAGCCTTAGATATAGAATCTAACCTTACAGTTTATATTTAGAAAATAATAATTTTATAAAATATATTCTACTATCTTTTCGATTCTTATATATCTATAAGTAAGATTATTGTGATATTTCTTAATTACTTCCTCCTAGAGTTTAACTAAGATATAGATTAATCTATATAAGTAGAATAGACTACTTTTATCTTTAATAAGTTTATTATTTTCTCTAAAGAGTTAATTAATTATATCTATTTCTAGTTCTTTCTTAATTTATAGTAGTAGGTCACTATCTCCGACCTCTACTATTATAGCTAGTAACTATTTATTATATAAGATAGTACTATTTAAGTTTTATTTTAGTATAGTAGGTTCCACTACTTTAGTACCTAACTTATAGTCTAGTCGCTAACTTAACACATCTACTTAGCTATTTTCCGTTCCTTTATAATATTCGATTCTAAAATCATATTATATAAAGGTTTCTACCTATCGCGCTTATCATTATATAAGAACCTTTATAGTAGTAAAAAAGGTAAGGTTCTTATAATCGGATTTAACTATTACTATATATTTCACTCCTTCTAGATATACTTTCTAAACTTAGAATACTAATACTATAGCTAGTAGTTCTTTATTATATATATTATAGTTAAGTTCTATAGATATTATCTTTCTTAACTAAAATATAACTAGTCGATATTTCCTATCTAGTCTTAGCTATATTAGTCTAACTCCTAGGGCATAGTTTAATATATCTATTTCTATAATAATTAATTTATTATAACTAAACATAGCTACAATCGTCCTTTAGCCAAAGAGTTATTTAAGTTATTAGAATAACTCTTCTACTACTTTATCCTACTCAAATTTCTAGTCTTTCTTAGTAAGTTAATAGAGTCCTAACGCTACTCCGGCATATCTATTAATAATTTTTCGGTAGTAGTTAGCAAGACTAAGAAATTACTATACTTCCTTAATAGTCTTAGGTATTAGCTATTCTATAATACTTTTAACCTTATCTTCCTCTATCCTAAGTCTATCTAGGCTAATATAATATCCTAAGAATAACGTTTCTTAGATATAGAATTTATATTTCTTAAGTTTAAGAGTAACCTTTACTTTTCTTAACTTCTATAGTACTAGCTTATTATATTTAATATAATCTTCGAGGGTTACTAAGAATACTAAGATATTATCTAGATATATAATAACGAAGATATTAAGATATTCCTCTAGCGCTTTAAAAATAAAGCGTTAGAATATAGCTAGTACGTTAGTAAGGCTAAAAGGTATAACCTTATATTTATAGTATCTAAACTTAATTCTAAATACCGTTTTTTATTTATAGCCTAGCTTAATCTTAATATAGTAATACATATTAGTAATATTATATTTTAAGAAGTACTTCACTCCTCCGATCTAGTCTTATATCTTATAGATTAAAAGTAATAGGTATCAATCTTTAATAGTAATCAAATTTAGATATTAATAATCTATATAGAGTTAAAGGCTTCTATCTTTCTTTAATACAAAGATAATTAGGTATCTAGCTAATAACTTTAAAGCTTAGATATAACCTTTCTATAGGTTTTCGTTAATATATTCCTTAAATATTTAGGATTCTTTCTACAATAACTAATAGATAGGTTTAAAAGTAGGTTTAGTACCTTCTATTATATTAATTTTGTGGTCAAAAGGCCTATATTTAGGTAATACTCTATCAATAGGTACTATAAAAATATCTATAAACTCCTAGTATTTATTTAGAATCTAAGGTTTATCGCTAGTTATATATAGCTTTTTACTTTTAATAATTATATATTCTACTAGTTTTTAGTTAAATATACTAGGTGACTATTCTATAGTATCTAGGGCGACACCTGCGACTAATACCCTAGTCCTCTTCTTCTAAGACTATCTGTTCTTACCCTATTAGCTAGACTTCTTCTAATATATTTTATAGTCGTTATACTATTCTATATATTTATACCTATTAAAGGTAATCTATCTTAACTACTAATTAATACTTAGGTTATACTTTCTAAGCTATAGAACTCCTAAAATAATATTATAGTCTCCTATTTCTAAAATATTAAACTTAATTAGTTCTAAGTATCTATAGATAGATATTAGTAGTATAATAGTTTCCTCGCTTACTCTATTAGAGAGGACTTCTCTATCAAGTCTTATAATAGGGATAATATATAATAATAGTTTAGTAAGGACTTATTAAGTTTCTTAGAACCTAGGGTTTATAAAATTATTTATTACTCCTAAGTTAATAAGAGTCTAAGCCTTTCCTATTAGTAGGATTATATATAGTTTAATATATATTCTTAGTAAAGTTACTACTAACTATACTATTAGACAGCCTTAGTAGTCATATATCTATTGGCTATTATACTATACCCCTTAATACTCTTAGTTCTATTATAGCTTCTTTATCTACCTTAGTAACTAGGGTTTAATACTAAGATCTAACTTACTAGACCTATAAGTAATATATATCTTATTATAGTATATAATACTAGCTATTCTACTATATCTTAGGTATCGTATATATCTTTTATATATATAAGTAGAATCTTTATAAGGGTATCCTACTAGGTTATTACCTTCCTTAATTACGTTAATAAAGTACTAATCTAGTTTACTAGGCTATATCTTTCCTTTAAAATATCCTATAGGCTTATTATTAGCCTCTTTATTATTTTAATAATTCTTAAGACTATCTAGTAGTATTTCTAAGATTATTTAATCACTTCTTAGGAACGCGTTTGTTATTCTTAGACTATTAGTAGTTTTAGGGATCGCGATTAGTATTCTTAAGAGACCTACTTCTTATTCCTAGGAGTTACTAGACCATTCTAAGGAGTAGTCTAGCTCCTAGGGGATATACTAAGTCTATCCTTAGCTTTCTATAGTATCCTAGTTAATTTCTAGGTAATTAATATATAGCTTATTAGCTAACCCTTTAATATATAGGTTACTTACTAATATCTCTTCTAGACTTAGGTTACTCTATTTTACTAAGAGATCTTCTAAAGATTCTATCTTTAAGTAGTCCTATTTAGTTTCTTAGGTTATACGCAGTTCTTCACATATTACTTATATATATTACTATCTCTTATATAGTTTCTTTTACTTATATTCTCTTATATAGTATCTTAGTTTCCTATATATAAAATAGAGATTCTTCTATCGATACTTATTTTACTTATCCTAAGTAGTATCTAATTCTATTAGCTTTAGACTATATAGATTAAGGTCTTAAAGCACTCTATCGCAGCGCCTATTACTAAAATAGCTGAATCTATAACTCTTACCCTTTTTCTACTAGTCTATCTCTTAGCATTTATATTATTACTCGTTAATATAATTATTAATCTTAACTACAATCGCGATAAGTTAGTCTAAGGTTTTAAACCTATTAATTTATATTAATTTATCCTTAATATCTAGTTTAAGTCCTACTTCGAAATATAGAATATATACTTAGTTAGGTAGATCTAGATAGGATATAATTTACTAGAATTTAGAGGTATAGACTAACACACTAGTTTATTATCTAATTTTCTATAGCTTATATTCAGCTATTTGGGTTATATTAATATCTCTAAAGATTTACTTGAGATATTAACAGAAGTTATTATAGTTACTAAAGATATCTATAGTAGTCACGGACTAATCTCCTAGTACCTTTTTATAATAATCTTAAATATATAGTTTAAGCTAGTTCTATACTTATCTATATAGGTAGGTTAATATAAAAATCACCCTATTAGCTTTAGATAGAAGCTTAGCTTTATTTACGTTAAGGTATATATCTATTTAAGTAAGGAATCCTCAAAGCTTAGTTCGGTTTCCTTTAAAATACTTAGCCTTAGGTAACGCTAGCCCTTAGATAGCACTAGCTAATATTAAAGTAGTGACTTAAGTATATATCTATACTAGATAGTCCTCGACCTAAGTATTATACTTTTCTTACTTTTAAAGTTTATTTAATAAAGTCTTTACTTACTCCTTTAGTATCTTAATCTTATTATCTCTCTTAGTGTTAGAATTAAGGTTATTATCCTAGACTAGCTTAGTTAGGACTTTCTTTCCAAGTTAAGATATATTAGTAGTTATAACTCAAAACTTAATTCGAGACGGTTTTTAATATATTACATACTACTAACTAGTTATAGTTAGGTTAGATAGGTTCTAGGTATACTTACCTTAATACTCCTTATATATCTAATATTAATAGTCTATTATAACTAAGCTATTACCTATAAGGCCTTACTATAGCCTAAGTCCTATTAAGAGATTAAGGAACGATACTAGTGAAAGCGCTAAGTAGATCTATATTAGGGTATTAGTCTACTTATGAGTATTATTAAGTTATAATTAAGTAAAGAGTTATAGTAGTCTAAAAGGTAAATATAAGTAATAATATATAATTAAAGATAAAGAACTAAACTAAGTATATAAATAAGTATCCTTATATATCTTTCGATTCCTACTCCTAGCGTGACTCCTTAGAGTTACCGCTAGAGTCACTATATACTCCTGCGTATACTTCTCTAAGTTAATACGGGAGTTATAGTCACATATCCTTGGTTCTATATATAGCGATTCCTAGTATAAGTGATATCCGATACCCTAAAGCATATATATACCAGAAACCTCCTAGTAGGGAGTCTAATCAGGCTTGATTATACTTTTACTTACTAAGCGTGAATAGGTTTTCTCTTTCCTAAATACCTAGGGATACCAGAGTATTAGATACTACACATGATCTGCTGACAGATAGATTAGTTGGCTCTCGGTGGCCCATCTGTGCACCCGGTGGGGTACCATCGATTAGTGACGGGTAGTTCCGTAACACTTAGATTCTATAATTTCTACTAATAATTTATCTAAAGATATAGTATAATCTTAAAGCTATTATATCGCTTAATAAGGTAGGATATTCCTTTTAACTAGTTAATAGGCTATAAGGAGGCTTTCTAGTAACTAAAGAGGAAGCTAATAAATATACCGATTCTATAATACTATAACCTTACCTAATAAACTAAAGTAGAAATAGATACCTTAGATAGTATTCTTAGAGTAGTACTTACTTAGTACTATAAATAAAATAATTTCTAGTACCCTATAGCCTTTTATTTAAAGATAATATAACTATCTAAGTTTAACTATAAGGTTTAAGATAAAGAACTTTTAGCTATTATTCGCGCCCTATAGGAATAGAGACCGGAGTTTAAAGGATTAGCTTAAGAGGATTGGTTTAAAATCTTAATAAACTACTAGTCTTTAAAATACTTTATAATAATCTAGTAAATAAACTAATAGTAAGTATAATAAAGCGAATTCCTATTATAATTCTACTTTATAATTAAGTATTAACTTAGTAAGGAAAATACTATTACTAATACTTTATTAAGAAAGGAGACCTTTTATATTAATAATAGTTAAAGCTTTATAATACTACTAAAATTATACCTAGAAGAGGGGGTAATACTAGCTTATTTAGCCCCTATATAATCTAATAAAGTAGAGATTATTAAATATATCTATATATCTAATTATTAAAATTTAGAACTAGATAAACTTCGCTAGTTAGCCTAATTAAGAGATAACCTAAAGTAGATAATATAAGATAGGTTACTACTTTATAAGGAGTAACTTAAGGTACCTAATAAAGAGGACCTCTATACTTAACTATTTAATAAAATATACTAATAACCCTTAATAGTTTACCCTAGGATTAAAAAGATAAAGAAGCTAGTTATAGAAAGATATTATTAATATAAGTAGGTAACTAATATAAGGTAATATATTAATAATTACTTAGTCTATAAGCGTATAAAAGCTTAAAGGGACTATATACTAGGTTTACTATAACCGCTACTAATTCTAAAGAGACCTTAGTAGTACCTTTTAATAGACTTCTATTCTTTCTTAAAGGATTATTATAAATATAATATAGTACTTATAATTATAGACTATTTAAGTAAGAGGCTAATATTGATTCCCTACTAGAAAGAAATAAAGGTTAAGTAAATAGCCTACTTATTTATTAATTATCTAATTTAGATTTTAGGGATCCTAAAGACGATTATATTAGACTAGGGTAGATAGTTTATATTAGAATTCTAGGCTAAATTCTATAGGATCCTTAGAATTAGAAAGAAATTATTAATAGTATACTACCTTTAAATAAATAGGTAGAGTAAGATCGCTAACTAGTATATAGTTTAATAACTATATCTATATATAAAGTAGAACTAGGATAACTAATTAGAGTTACTTTTAATAGTCGATTTTACGGTATTAATTCTACTTTAGGATATAATAAAGAAATCACCCTTCTTTATAGAATAGGGGTATAAACTAGTAATAATATTTAACTAGAGAGACTAAGGGGGAGTTATACTAAGTAAAGAGGAAGCGGTATAGATACTCTCTTAGCTATAAGATATTTAGTTATAAACTAGGGAGTAGATTATAAAGTTATAGTAGTTATAAATTTAATAAATAAATAAATATTAGAGAGAAAAAGACTTTAGTATAGGAGACTCGGTTTTTATTATAATAAAAGACTAGCTTTTAGATTAACTAAGTAGAAAGCTATCCTACCTTACTAGCGGACCCTATAGAATTATTAAGAAAATAGGTAATTCTTATAAATTAGAGCTACCTAAAGTAATTTAAGTATACCCTATTTTCTACTTAAGTAAATTATAGAAAGTAGTAACTACCGAACCCTTAGAAGGTTAATATATAGATCTACCTCTACTAATATAAGTAAGAGAGATAGATAAATAGGAGGTTAAGAAAATCTTAAATACTAGGATATACTATTAGAAGCTATAATATAAGGTATAATAGTTAGGATATAATCTAGATTTATAATAGTATCCTACTAGTAATATAAAGTATATACTAAGAAAGGTATAGGAGTTCTATATATAATACTTAAATAAGCCTAGACCCCCTATATACCTTTAGGAATAGCTAAATACCGATAAAGAAGATCGAATTCTCGAAGATTATATTAATAATAAGCTAGTATTTAGGGACTAAATATAGTTTTAGGCGGGGGTTATATTACGATCTAAGCTGAGCTAGCTTCTACCTAGTAGGAGTTTCTAACCTTAGTTAAAACTGATTATAAAAGAATCTTTAACCGTGGTTAGAAGGATTCTACTACTAAATCCCGACTTCGGTTAGGATTCTAGATTAGGATAGAAGCAGTGTGAAGTTTATATAGTTTGTTATTACTATTTGCTAAGGCCCCACAAAAGGCTTCAGAGACTCGATTCTTTCTTCCTCTTTTCCTTTCCCTCCCTATACTCAGTATTTTAGTTGAAATACACTCTTTTCGTTGAAAGAACTGGCTGGTAACACTAAATATATATTTATATTAGTTTAATATAAAGTTTTAAGATAAGTAATTAGATTTATTAAAATAAAGATATTAAGTTAGCTCATCCTTTTATAGAGTAATAGATTATTAAAAGTTATTTATTTTTAATATAGATAAGCTTAGATATCTTAATCTTAGATAAAAGACTATTTAATAATAACTAACTTTCTTTAATATTAAGCTACTCTTTAAAGTACTTAACTTAAGTCTTAAGACTATTCTAATAAATATCCTTCTAACTAGTTTTATTAGGATTCTTAGATTCCTATTCCTTTAATAAGAAAAACTAAAGCTTTTAAAATAAAGATACCCTTTAATACTATCTATATCTTTATAGTATTTTAAAAGCTTCTCTAATATAGCTTTAAAGGTAGATTATATAAACTATTTCTAAAGAACTTTATTTTATTTAAATATAGTAATAGCCTTCTTAGAGTAGTTAAAAAAGCGATTATATATATTAAAGATAAAGTAAATACTTAAGTCTTTAGTCTTAGATATAAAATTTATGAACTTATAGAATACAGACCCTGCTACTAAGTATCTACCCACTGCCTATTTTCTTACTAAAACTGACCGAGTTTGAAGCCTATTCTCTCGATGAATTTATATTGTAACCTATTTTTATTTATTTTTTATCTTATTTATAATTGAAAGCCTAATGTAATATATTATGAAATTATATCCGTAAGTATTTTTTATAGAGTGTGGCTAATTTTTAGAGTTATGATAGAGATTCTGATCGCTAGTTTAGTATGGGAACCACTAGCCCCCGCTATATATAAGGATATTTTATTTTGATATCTGAATTTTAACTACTTGTCACTCAACAGCTATATATATTGGACGATTCAGAAAGAGCTATTTTACTAATCTGATAATGATCTTTTATTGAAAATTATCAGAAAAATTATTACAATATAAATTTATTGAGAGAATAGGGTTCAAAGTTGGTCAGTTTTGGTAGGGAAATGGGCAGTGGGTAAATACTTAGTAACCGCTATGTAGTTTAAAGATAAAGAGTAGATATTTAATCTACCTCTATTCTTTTAAACTTAATATAAAGTAAAGCTACTTATATTATAAGTAGAAGGTATTAAATATTAGTTATAACCTCTTTATTTACTAAAGTATTAGAAAGGATAAATTCTATTATATTTTAATATTTTAAATTAAAATAAGTTTAAACTCTTTATCTTAGAAAATATAAGATAAATCCTACTACTATAAACTTGTATTAATATAAATAGTAAGATTTTAAATCTAAAGGGATATTAGGATAAAGAAGTAATATTTAGAATATAGCCTACTTTATTAAGTATATCTATAATCTTATACTTTCTTTAGTTAATATATAATACCTTTATATAATTATTAAACTAGTATAACTTAATAGTATTATTATTTAGAGAAGCCTTTATCTTCTTAAGTAAATCTATAAGGCTAATTTAAATAATATAAGTAATATAAGATATATAAATAATTATAAAATTAGTACTTAATTAAACTAATTATATTATTTAAGATATTATTAATAGTAATTATAAGTATTTAATTAAGAATATTATACTTTTATAATATATAGATAATAATTTTACTAAGATTTAACCTAAAATATATATTTAAGAGTAACTTAAAGCTAAGGAGAACCTTTTAGTACTTCTAATCTTTATTAAAAAAAGTAGCCTATTATTACTATAAATACTTTTTAGAATAGCGATATTTAATAATAAACTTTAAAAGAGCCTTTTTTAGTATTTATTAATAAATACTTTTAACTATTTATAGATAATTTATTATTAAAGAATAGTTAATATAGCTAGAGTAAGGTATATATATTTAATTATATTAGTAAACTCTTAGTATTTAAAGGATAAAAATAGAAGATATAATATAATAATAAGATTTAGTAGCTTTTACTTTTAGATATCCTATAAGAAGATAGGAGCTAATATATTTACTACCTATAGATAAATTATAAGTTAATAAAGAAGATAATATATAAAAATAGGGGATTGTTATAGGGACACCCCCTACGGCTAATCTGATACCCCTTTGGCTAATAGGACACCCCCATACCTGATTTTTTAGTACCGCCTTCTCAATTAGGTACGACTAGTAATACTACCATAATTTCTGCTATACTAAGTTTATACTACTATATATTCTACCACTACAATAATAATTCTAGTTTATATAGTAAAAATACCTATATTTTAATTAGAAAAAATCGTATATTTTATTATAATTACTACTTATACTCTATAAATTACTTATTCTCTTACTTAGGTACCCTCTACTACGCGTCCTTAACCCCGAACCCAACCCTAACCCTAACTACGAGTATAAGTACCCCTAGTATTACCTTTAGTATTAGTACCGCAACCCTAACCGCGACCGCGAGTATACCCTTAAGGTATACTATCAACCTAGCCCTAGCTTACCTCCTATAATAATAGATCTTAGTAAATAGAGGAAGTTTTTTATATTAATAGATTAGAGGAAGACTAGGTAGCCTAGTGACTTCTAAAGTTATATATACCTTAAGGCTATTCTTAATAATATATATAAAAGGGATCCTAGAGTAGTAGTAAAGGATTAATTAATATAATTATTAGTAGAAAATAGTTTATAAAATATAATATCCTATTAGATTATTATTAATATTAGATAATCTAGTTAAAGGAAAAGACACTTTTTAATAAAGTATTTAGTAAGATTACTATACTAATCTTAATAACTATTTTATAAAGACTAAAGCTAAATCCTAAGTATTAAGCTAATATAGACTAATAAGACTACTTACTTAAATAAAAGGACTTAAAAAGGATAGCTAGCTATAAGTATATATAAGAATACTAATATAGATACTAGTAAGTATAGGAGTAAAGGAAAATAATCTAAAATCTAAAAGAAGAAATACTAGATATCCTAGTCTCTTATAAGAAAGAGAAGGATATAAGTCTACTACTCTTTTTAATTAATATTAGTATTATTAATAAGGCTAGATTTAATAGATTAAAAATAAAGATAGAACGGGACCTAAAATATAGAATAGAGATTTTTATAATATTATTTTATAAGATTAATTAGGTTATTAATATTAAATTATCCTTCGAAAAAGACTTTAAGCTTAATAAGATTAAGAGAATATTATTAAAGGAATACTATAACCTAGCTAAAGTTATTTTAAAAAAGAAATTAGATAAGCTACCCTTATACTAATCTAAGGTTAACTATAATATTATTCTTAAAGTAGAAGCTTAACTAAGATACTACCCTTTTTATAAGCTCTCCTTAGATAAATTATAAATTATAAAGTAGTATATTATTAAGAACCTAAATAAAAGATTTATTATACTAAGCTTAGTACTCTATATATTACTAATTCTTATAATAAGAAAGCTTAATAATAGCTTCCGCTTTTATATTAATTTCTAAAAGTTAAATACTATTATAAAAAAGGATTACTACCTATTACCTTTAATTAATAAAGTCCTATAGTATACTAGTAAGGCTAAGTTTTTTATAAAGCTAAATATTTAATAAAGTTTCTACTAGATTTACTTAATATTTAAAGTAAAGGATTTTATTACTTTCTATATAAGATATAAATCTTTTAAATATAAGATTATACCTTTTAGTTTTATAAATAAATCTACTACTTTCTAGTGATTTTAAACGAGTATAAATAATAAATAAAGGAGGTACTCTCTTACCTTTAGAAAGCTAGTCTCTAAATAGCTCTATTAAAGTATAAGTTTATAATTATAAAAACTAAATTCCTTAGATTTATTATAAGTACTAAAGGTATTATAGTAGACTTAGAAAAGATTAGTATTATTAATTTATAAAGAACTCTTTTAATAGTAAAAGGAATATAGTTATTCTTTAGATTCTATAATTTCTACTAATAATTTATTCAAGGATATAATATAATCTTAGAGCTATTATATTAGTTAATAAAATAGAATATACCTTTTAAATAATTAATAAGCTATAAGAAGGCTTTTTAATAATTAAAAAGGAAGCTAATAAATATACTAATTTTATAATATTATAACCCTATATAATAAACTAAAGTAGAAATAAATATCTTAGATAAAGTTCTTAAAGTAGTACTTATTTAGTACTATAAATAAGATAATTTTTAGTACTTAATAATCTTCTATTTAAAGACAATATAACTATCTAAGCTTAACTATAAGATTTAAGATAAAGAGCTTTTAACTATTATTTAAACTTTATAGAAGTAAAGACTAAAGCTTAAAGGATTAGCTTAAAAAGATCGATTTAAGATCTTTATAGACTACTAATCCTTAGAATATTTTATAATAACTTAATAAATAAACTAATAATAAATATAATAGAGTAAATTCCTACTATAATTCTACTTTATAATTAAGTATTAACTTAGTAAGAATAATATTATTACTAATATTTTATTTTATAAAGATTAAAGTTAAATTTTAAATACTAAGCTAATATAAACTAAAGGAATTACTTACTTAAGTAAAAGGACTCAAAAATAAAGGATAATTATAAGTATATATAAGAATACTAATATAGATATTAATAAATATAAGAGTAAAGGAAAATAATTTAAAATCTAAAGGAGAAAATATTAAATATCCTAATTTCTCATAAAAAAGAGAGGGATATAAATTTACTAACGTATTCGGTAAGCGAGTCGGCCATGTAAGCCAGTCGGCCACCCTACCTAAAACGCGTCCATTAATTAGCACTTAGTCAATTCAACTACTTACTATACTACCAATTCGCTCCCGATTCTCTAGCAATTCAGTAGAGTAAGAGGGTAGGATTTTATTAGCTATTTAGGCTTTTGAAAATAAAGAAATTTCTTCAATTCGTAAAGTAGTGTATCGATTTAATATACCGCGTTTAACCCTATAAGATTGACTATAGGGCCTCTAAAATTACGCGATTTCTCGCGCTAATTCTTATAAGCTTACCGAAATTAAAGAAGAATCTCTTAAAAAATAGATTCTCTCTGTAGATTCTTATAGAGCTATACCCTAGTATACTTCGGTATAAGAGATAGCGAATCTTCTCCTTAAAAAGCGCGGAACTACCCTAGTTCTTTCGGTTAGCGAAAAATAGGTATATAACTTTATAAAATAGTACCCTCTCCTCTCCTCTTAGTTCTTAAAATAATATAATTACGAGTATATAAAATACAAGGATCCTAAAATTATATAGGAGTAGTTTAATCTTATTAAAAAAACTATCCTATAATTTAGGATTAACCTAGATAATATCTATAACTTTAATAAGACTAGTTTCGCTATAGGCTTAACTACTACTATAAGAGTAATTTTAAGAAGTAAATACTATAGTTAATAAGTACTTTTATAACCTAAAAATTAGGAATAGGTAATAGCTATTAAGTATATAAATACTACTAGTTAGGCCCTCCCTTTATATATAATTTTTAAAGGTAAGATCTTTATTAAATCCTAGTTTAACTAGCTTCTAGGTAATTAATAATTTAAAGTTAGTCTTAATAGTTAGATTTCTAATAAAATTAGACTTCGTTAGCTTAAAAAGCTCTTTATTCCTATAACCTTATCGTATATAAAGGGGAGATATTAGCTTTTAATACTTAATAGTTATAGAAGCTATTTAACCCTAAAGTTCGATAAATTTTATAAAAAAAATTAGATTATACCTATCTATATACCTCTATACTCCTCTTACCTTTTATAGCCTTTTAATATTAGCTATTTTACTATCCTAAAATATATATATATAGCTAGTTAGTTAAGTTAAAAATATAGGCTAGGGTAAATTATATTAATAAGCTTAATTTCCTTAAAGCGTACCCCCTTATATAAATTAAGGCTTTTAAATTAAAGACTATTAAAAATAGCTTTAGAGTAGCTAGTTTAGTCCCTTTCTCGCTAGAGAGAGTAATTTTAAAGCTTAGTATTTAGCTTCGAACCCCTATACCCCCCCGAGTTAAGGTAGTAATTTAAGCTAGAATTTTATACTAAAAATACTAGCTACTAAGAAAGATCTATATTAATAGGCTTTATTAATTAAAGCTCTACTTTATATAAGGTCTTATAGCTTACTAAGTCCTTCCGACTATATATTAAATTAACTTATAAAAGGCTTCCGCCTTATAATATAAGGTACTATTTTACTCACTAAAGAAAATAAGGAATTATACGCCGAAAATAAGAAGTAGAAGTAAAAGTATACTCGATCCTAAAGGTAGATACCTACTAAAGAAGGTCTCTTAGTTTAAGAAGCTTTATAATTAATTACTAGGGTACTAAGGGGGTAAAAGTAGTAGAAGTACCTATACCCCTACTATAAATAAGCGACTCGCTAGGTTTAAACACACCTACATATACGGGCCCTGCTATAAGGTATAGTAGGTACAGAAAAATAGGCCATAAAATCAATAGGTACCCCTATAGATAAATAATTTTACAATATTTAATTTAATAGCGTTTTGGTTAAGATAAATAGAATTAAATTTAGTATACTAGGTGGGGTGGCTGACTAGCTTACATGGCCGACTCGCTTACCGACTACGTTACCCTTTTTAATTAATATTAATATCATTAATAAGGCTAGATTTAATAAATTAAAGATAAAGATAGAAAGGGATTTAGAATTTAAAATAAAGATTTTTATAATATTACTCTATAAGATTAATTAAGTTATTAATATTAAATTATCTTTTAAAAAAGACTTTAAGTTTAATAAGATTTAATAGGATATTACTAAAGGAATACTATAACCTAGATAAGGTCTTTTTAAAAAGGAAATTAGATAAGTTACCTTTATACTAACCTAAGGTTAATTATAATATTATTTTTAAAGTAGAAGCTTAACTAAGATACTACCCTCTTTATAAGCTCTCTTTAGATAACTTAAGGGCTATAAAGTAGTATATTATTAAGAACCTAAATGAAGGATTTATTATACTAAGTTTACTATACTAATTTTAATAGTAAGAAAACTTAATAATAGTTTTTACTTTTATATTAATTTTTAAAAACTAAATACTATTATAAGAAAGATTACTACCTATTATCTTTAATTAATAAAGTTCTATAATATACTAGTAAAGCTAAGCTTTTTATAAAACTAGATATTTAGTAAAGTTTCTACTAAATTTATTTAATATTTAGAGTAGAGGATCTTATTATTTTTTCTTTTAAATATAAAGTTATACTTTTTAATCTAATAAATAAATCTACTACTTTTTAATAATTTATAAATAGTATTTTAAAAGAATATATAGATAATTATATTATAGTCTTTATAAATAATATTTTAATCTATAGTAAAATTCTAGAAAAGTATAGATAATAAATAAAGGAGGTACTCTCTTACCTTTAAAAGGCTAGTCTTTAAGTAACTTTATTAAAGTATAAGTTTATAGTTATAAAGACTAAGTTTCTTAGATTTATTATAAGTACTAAAGGTATTATAGTAAATCTAGAAAAGATTAGGATTATTAATTTATAGAGAACCTTTTTAATAATAAAAGGAGTATAGTTATTCCTTAGATTCTATAATTTTTATTAATAATTTATCTAAGGATATAATATAATCTCTAAGCTATTATATTAATTAATAAAGTAGGATATTTTTTTTAAAATAATTAATAAGTTATAAAAAGGCTTTTTACTAACTAAAAAGGAAGTTAATAAATATACTAATTCTATAATATTATAATCTTATATAATAAATCTAAGTAGAAATAGATACTTTAAATAATATTTTTAAAGTAGTACTTACTTAATACTATAAATAAGATAATTTTTAATATATAGTAGCCTTCTATTTAAAGATAATATAATTATCTAAATTTAATTATAAGGTCTAAAATAAAGAACTCTTAATTATTTATACTTTATAAAAATAGAGACTAGAGTTTAAAAGTCTTTATAAACTACTAGTCTTTAGAATACTTTATATAACTTAATAAATAAACAAATAATAGATATAATAGAGTAAATTCCTATTGTAATTCTACTTTATAATTATTAACTTAATAAGAAAAATACTATTACTAATATCTTATTAAAAAAGGAAACCCCTTATATAAATAATAGTTAAAACTTTATAATACTACTAAAATTATATTTAAGAAAGGGGGTAATACTAACCTATTTAACCTTTATATAATTTCATAAAGTAGAGATTATTAAATATATTTATATATCTAATTATTAAAGTTTAGAACTAAATAAATTTTATTAGTTAACTTAATTAAAAGATAATCTAAAGTAGATGATATAGGATAGGTTACTACTTTATAAGGTATAATTTAAGATATTTGATAAAGGGGACCTCTATACTTAACTATTTAATAAAATATACTAATAGCCTTTAATAGCTTACTTTAAGATTAAAAAGATAAGGAAGCTAATTATAAAGAGATATTACTAATATAAGTAAATAATAGATATAAAGTAATATATTAATAGTTATTTAGTCTATAAGTAAGTATATAAAGGTTTAAAGGGATTATATATTTTAATTACTATAACCTTTCCTAATTCTTAAGAGGCTTTAATAATACCTTTTAATAAACTTCTACTCTTTCTTAAAGGATTATTATAAATATAATATAGTATTTATAATTATAGACTATTTAAGTAAGAGACTAATATTAATTCCCTATTAAAAAGAGATAAAGCTTAAGTAAATAGCTTATTTATTTATTAACTATATAATTTAGATTTTAGAGATTTTAGGGATAATTATAATAGATTAAGGTAGATAGTTTATATTAAAATTTTAGGCTAAATTTTATAAGATCTTTAAAATTAGAAGAAAATTATTAATAGTTTATTATATTTAAATAGATAAATAAAGTAAGATCGCTAATTAGTATATAGTTTAATAACCAGATTTATATATAGAGTAGAACTAAGATAATTAGTTAAAGTTACTTTTAATAGTTAATTTTATAATACTAATTCTACCTTAGGATATAATAAAGAAATTACCCTTCTTTATAAAATAAAGGTATAAATTAATAATAATATTTAACTAGAGAGATTAAAGGAGAGTTATACTAAGTAAGGAAGAAGTAGTATAGATACTTTTTTTAGTTATAAAATATCTAATTATAAACTAAGGAATAAATTCTAAGGTTATAGTAATTATAAATTTAATAAGTAAATAAATATTAAAGAGAAAAAGACTTTAATATTAAAGATTTAGTTTTTATTATAATAAAAGACTAGCTTTTAAATTAGCTAAGTAGAAAGCTATCCTATCTTATTAATAAACCTTATAGAATTATTAAGAAAGTAAGTAGTTCCTATAAATTAGAACTATTTAAAGTAATTTAAGTATACCTTATTTTCTATTTAGGTAAATTATAAAAGGTAGTAATAATAGAACCTTTAGAAAGTTAATATATAGATCTACCTCTACTAATATAGGTTAAAGAAATAGATAAATAGGAGGTTAAGAAAATCTTAGATATTAAAATATACTACTAGAAGCTATAATATAGGGTATAGTAGTTAGGATATAACCTTAATCTATAATAGTATCCTACTAGTAATATAAAATATATACTAAGAAAGATATAGGAGTTCTATACATAATACCTAGATAAGCTAGGGCCCCCTATATATCTCTAAGAATAGCTAGATACTAATAAAGAAGACTAAATTCTTAAAGATTATATAGATAATAATAAACTAGTATTTAGGGACTAAATATAGTTTTAGGTAGGGATTTATATTATGATCTAAGAGTATTATAGGTAGGATTCTACTATTAGATTCCGACTTTAGTTAGGATTCTATATTTAGATAGACGGAGTTAGAGGTTTATATAGTTTACTATTATTATTTACTAAAGCCCTATAAAGGCTTCGTAGACTCGATTCTTTCTTCTTTCTTTCTTTCCTTTTTTCTCTATACTTAGTATTTTCGTTTAAATACACTCTTACTTTAAAAAACCGGCTGGTAACAAATCTAATTAATTTATCTAGATTTTTAGGTAAGAAAATAAGTAATAAAAAAACTATATAACTTCTTTTTATACCTATAAACTACTTATACAATATTCTAATTTTTCTTACCTAGAAATTATATAAATTAGTTAGATTTACTAGATTCTTATAAGTTAGACCTTAAGGATTAAAATATATATGTTATATAGTTAAAATTAGTATTTTTAGTAGTACTATAAACTAATTTTACTAGTATACTAGAAAGGGGGACCCTTCTATCCCTATTTTTATCTACCTATTTTCTTACCCAATAATTTAGATAAATTAGTTAGGTTTACTGGATTCTTACAAATTAGACCTTAAGGATTAAAATGCATATTTTATATAGTCGAAATCAGTATTTTCGGTGGTACTATAAATTAATTTTACTAGTATACTAGAAGGGGGGGGGGACCCTTCTAAACCCCTATTTAATATTATTATCTATTACCACTTTTTATATATTATAGGTATACTTCGATACTATTATAGTATAGCCGTAAGTTATATAATAGGTATACAAAATACTATAAGGATACTATAATAATTTACCCAGGCTAGTTAAGTCCTATAGCTAGTAGGAAATATTCTTAATATAGCTTAGTTAAAGTATATAATTATTCAAAATCGGGTATAATTAGTTACTCCTATACTCTATATATAGAAGTAAATAAGTTAATAATCTAATTCTAGTTTATACTATTAACCTACCTTCTTCTACCTTATTTTTATTAATTATTTTTATCCTAACCCTATTGTTTTTATCTATTTTCTATTATTAATATAGCCTCTCTTAGCTTTAATTACTTAGAATCTAATAATTCAGATAATCCTAACTATATTCTTAAGTCTCTACCCCTAATACTAAGTACTAATCTGGGTATTAAATAAGGTCTTATTATAATACTAAATACTAAGTCCTCTCTTATAGAGATAGTTACTATAACAGCTACTAAGTCTCTCTTTAATATACTACCTAGTACTATACTACTACCTCCCCCTCTTAACTAGTCATTTAATACTAATAAAGCTAGCTATATTATAATTAATAACTTTACTTACTAGTATAGCTATATAGTTATCTCCGTATATTTAAAGTATATAAAGAAAGGGGTTAAGAAAACTATTTATTTTCGCTATAACTAGTATAGTATACTACTATCTATTTATGATATAATAAATCCTACCCTTACTATAAAATAGAATACTTTAATACTTAGTATTAAGTACGCTTTCGCTATCTTACTTTAACTATAGTATAATACCTAGCTTTAGTATATTATTGCGGAGCGAAGCGAAGCAATATAAATCATAAGGCCTCGCATGTCACGTGACTGGATTCTCTCTTATGGGTCTCAAAATCATAGAAGCTACGCGGTGAAAAAGAGATCGCTGAGAACCGGCAGAATATCCCACCCGGCAGAATAATGTACACTAGTCCTAATTCAGATATAGTCACGTGATATGGTGGTCCTTTTTGAGTAGACAGCCTTAGGCACCTAACTAAATCACGTGCTATATACTATTCAACTCTAAATTACACAAGGTCACGAAACAGCCATGACCGAGCGCTATAGCTAGCATTTACTAGGTCGCCTAAGGCTCCCCGCGCTCCCTCCCCCTGGAATGGCCTCCCCCAGAGGGGATCGCTTACTATTACTACCATATGCTTTACTCCGCAAAGACTATCAAGATAGCGAAAGCTATTGGGATCACTGGTAGTAGAGAATCTATCTTATACCTATAATCTATCCCCTTTATTAACTTACCTTATCTGATATTAAAGTAATTAGGAGACTATTAATAGTATAGTTTAGACTGCGACAACGCCCACGAAAGTGGAGACACTTTTAGCGTCGCCAAGACATATGCGGGCACTCTTGGCAGAGTGGATACTGCCAAGAACTAGTTATGTACATAAAATAGCCTAATAGGGTAATTTTTGCATTAATTTTGCATAACGGTGGGCGATGGGCGTCAAATTTCAAAAGGCCCACGGGCCGTGGACACTTCCTAGTGCCCATGGACGGGCGATGTCGCAGTCTAGTATAGTTAATAATTAGGGTCTATTATAGTATAGGTTATAGGAATCTAATTTATTAATAATAAGCTTAGAATTAATAAGCTAGAGGCTTATTAATTTAAATCTAAGCTTAATTATATAAGGTTTAAAGGTCTTCTTATAAATTTCGCTAATTAAAAATAGGAATTTATCCTTTAAAAATCTCTAGTATCTAGTTATTATTATAGCTTTAATAGCTTTACTATACTAGTATCTATAAACGCTAAATATATTAATATTAAGAGGCTAGAATATATAACTAGTATATAAAAGTAAGAAGAATAAAATAATATTATTCTTATTATAAAATTTAATAAATTAGTATATTAAATAGGATCTTAAATAATTATATAAAACTAGTTAATATATATTAAGTATATAGTTAATTATTTACTTATAGAAAAGCTAAATCTATTATATAACTAATATATTATTAATATAGCTAGTATTAGATATAGCTATATACTAATCTTTTTATATTAAGTTAAACTAGTATAGTAATATTTATTTAATACTAAGGATAATAAGTAGTAGGTAGATAAAACTATTAGTAGAAATAGTTTCTAAAATAGTTATAGATTTATAATTTATAACTAATCTATTAAATAGCTTTTTATTTAGATACTAAGTTATAATAAATTAATTATAACTAACCTTAATTTGAAAGCTAGTTTTATTAAAAACATAGATATCTTACTAGTAAATCTTATACTTATTAATAATCTACTAATAGTCTTTAAACTACTTTTTTACTACTAATTTATTAATTATAGCTACTTTCTTAATATTAAAGACTCTTCTCTATTAAATATAGTACTTAGGCCTATACTTAAGGAAGTGTTTAAGCTAGTAGTTACCTATTTATAGTAGTAGTTTAGGGTTGCCTTAGTAGTCTTTTTTAAGAATTAAATTAGCTACTATAGTAATTTAGTAGCGATTTATTAAGGCTTTAATAGTATTAAAGTAATTAATATATTTATATAAAGCTTCTTCTTATACTAAATTTAATTTATAACTATTAGGTTATCGCTAAAAAAAGCGATTTTCTACTATTCTATTAGTAATAGACTTAACCTTTAGGGACCGCGAATTCTTATATAGTTTTCGCGATATTAGGTTTAGATTACTTAGATAGAGAATTAAGAGCTTACTCTATCTAGATCTCGATTTCTTTATTAGTTTTAGGTATAGTAGGTAGAGTGGTAGGTGATTAAATTAAAAATAGAGGATTTAAAAAAAAACTATTATATAGGTAATCCCTTTTATATAGGTGGTAAACCCTTGCTTGCGAGGGTCTATAATTTTTATAAAAGAATTGTGGGGCTGGTTAGATATAATATTATAACTTCTAGTTATTACTAGCTAGTTCTTTAAAGTAAGAGTATATTTAAATAAAAAATAGTAAGTATAGAGAAGGAAGGAAAGAAAGAAAGAAAGAAAGAAAGAAAGAAAGAAAGAAAGAAAGAAAGAAAGAAAGAAAGAAAGAAAGAAAGAAAGAAAGAAAGAAAGAAAGAAAGAAAGAAAGAAAGAAAGAAAGAAAGAAAGAAGAAAGAATTAAGTCTATAAAGCCTTTATAGGTCTCTAGTAAATAGTAATAATAATAAACTATATAAACCCCAACTCCTATCTAAATCTAGAATCCTACCTATAATACTCTTAGATTATAATATAACCCCTACCTAGAACTATATTTAGTCCCTAAATACTAGTTTATTATTATCTATATAATCTTTAAGAATTTAGTCTTCTTATTAGTATCTAGCTATTCTTAGAGATATATAGGGGGCCCTAGCTTATCTAGGTATTATATATAGAACTCCTATATCTTTCTTAGTATATATTTTATATTACTAGTAGGATACTATTATAGATTAAGGTTATATCTTAACTACTATACCTTATTGCGGAGCGAAGCGAAGCAATATAAATCATAAGGCCTCGCGTATCACGTGACTGGATTCTCTCTTATGGGTCTCAAATTCACAGTGTCTACACGGTGAGAAATTGATCGCTGAGAACCGGCAGAATATCCCACCCGGCAGAATGATGTACACTAGTCCTAATTCAGATAGAGTCACGTGATATGATAGTCCTTTTTAAGCTGTTGGTGTATAAAGCACTAGCATACTGGAATACCGGAGGATTTATTAATCCACTAGGAAGCAAGAATTTTTCTTATATAATCAGGATAGATAAAATTGCTAGAATAGTTAGAAAGACAGACTCGAATACTATTGATTAGACTATATATTACCTAAAATGACAGGTTGTGATATGAGCAGACAGCCTTAGGCACCTAACTAAATCACGTGCTATATACTATTCAACTCCTAATTACGTATGGTCACGTAACGGCCATAACCGAGCGCTATAGCTAGTATTTAAACCTAGCATTTACTAGGTCGCCTAAGGCTCCCCGCGCTCCCCCCCCCCCCGGAGGGGATCGCTTACTATTACTACTATATGCTTCACTCCGCAAAGACTATCGAGATAGCGAAAGCTATCGGGATCACTGGTATTATAACTTCTAATAGTATATCCTAGTATCTAAGATTTTCTTAACCTCCTATTTATTTCTTTCTTTAACCTATATTAGTAGAGGTAGATCTATATATTGACCTTCTGAAGGTTTTATTATTACTACTTTCTATAATTTACTTAAATAGAAGATAGGATATACTTAAATTACTTACTTTCTGAATAATTCTATAATAACGTATTTCACCACCGAGCCGGCCATACCACCGAGCCGGCCACCCATTCCAAGCTATTAAATTCAAATTCATTTATCTTAACCAAAACGCTATTAAATCGATTTAACTAAAATGATTTATCTATCTAGGCACGTCTCTCTTCTATAACCTAGTAACCTACATATTCTACACCCCTGGGGGGGCCGCGTACGTAGCTGAATAGCCGATCCGCTCTGTATACTAGTGCTGGGTAGAAGTGCTTTAGTTACTTCCTATTACTATAAAATTAATATAGAAGCTTCTTTAACTAAGAAGCCTTCTTCGGAAGGTATTTACCTTTTAGATCGGGTACGCTTTTACTTCTTCTTCTCTATTTTAGCGCGTAATTCCTTATTTTCTTTAGTAAGTAAGATAGTACCTTGTATTATAAGATAGAAGCCTTTTATAAGCTAGTTTAATATACGATCTAAAGGACTTAGTAGGCTATAAGACTATATATAAAGTAAAGCTTTAATTAACGAAGCCTATTAATATAGTTCTTTCTCTATAGCTAGTATTTTTAGTATAAAATTCTAGTTTAATTCACTCCCCTAGCTCAGAGGGGGGGTTAGGGTTCGAAGCTAAATATTAAGCTTTAAAATTACTTAGTTAGGTATAAATAGTACTAAACTAGCTACCTTAAAGCTATTTTTAATAGTCTCTAATTTAAAAGCCTTAATTTATATAAGAGGGTATACTTTAAGGAAATTAAGTTTATTAATATAATTTATCCTAACCTATATTTTCGATTCTACTAACCGACTGTATATACGTTTTAATACTATAAAATAGCCGATATCGAGAGGTTATAAATAATAAGAGGAGTATAGAGGTATATAGATCGGTATTACCTTATTTTACTTATAAATCTTATCGAATTTTAGGGTTAAATAGCTTCTGTATCTATCGAGTACTAAAAGTTAATAACCCCCTTTTATATATAAAAAAGTCGATAGAATAAAGAGCTTCTTAAGCTAGCGGAGTCTAATTATATTAGAAGTCTAACTATTAAGACTAACTTTAAATCGCTAGTCGCTTAAAAGGCTATTAAACTAAGATTCGATAAAGACTTTACCTTTAAAAATTATATATAAAGGAAGCGCCTACCCTAAGGTATTTATATACTTAATTACTATTACCTACTCGCGATTTCTAGGCTATAAAAGGGAACGCTAACTATAGTATTTACTCCTTATAATAACCCTTGTAGGCTATTAATCCTATTATAAACCTAGTCTTATCGAAGTTATAAATATTATTAAGGTTGATTCTAAATTTAAAGATTATTTTTTAAATAAGATTAAACTACTCTTAGATTATCTTTAGGTCTTTATATTTTATATATTCGTAATTATATTATCTTAAGAATTAGGAGGAGAGGAGAGGTCGCCTTTTAATAAACTTCGTAACCTAATTCTAGCTGACCGAAAGAACTAAGGTAGCTCCGTACTATTTAAGAAGATTCGCTATTTCCCGAACTATAGAAGGCCGGGGGGCTAACCCGCGAGTATCTATAGAGAGTATCTATTTTTAAAAAGATTCTTCTTTAAGTTCTATTAATTTATAGGAGTTAGCGCGAGAATTCGCGCGGTTTTAGTAGCCGCGTAGTCGGTCTTATAGGGTTAAACGTAGGATATCAAAGCGGCGCGCTATATCGCGAATGGAAGTGATTTCTTGATTTTTAAAAGCTTGAATAGCTAATAGAATCCTACCCTCTTGCTCTACTAAGTTTTTAGAGCTTCGGGAGCGAATTAGTGGTATAGTAGGTTGTTAAAGAGGAAGGGTATGAATTAAATGGCGCGTTTTGGGTGGGGTGGCCGGCTCGGTGGTGTGGCCGGCTCGGTGGTGTGGCCGGCTCGGTGGTGAAATACGTTATTTATTTGTAAGGTAGGATAGCTTTTTATTTAACTAATCTAAAAGCTAGTCTTTTATTATAATAAAAACTAAATCTCTTATACTAAAGTTATCTTCTCGTTAATATTTATTTATTTATTAATTTAATAACTAAATATCTTATAAATAAGAAAGTATCTATACTACTTCCTCTTTATTTAATATAACTCCTTTTTAGTCTTTTTATTTAAATATTATTATTAATTTATACTCTTATTCTATAAAAAAAGGTAACTTCTTTATTATATCCTAAGGTAGAATTAATATTATAAAATTAACTATTAAAAATAGCTTTAATTAGTTATTTTAGTTCTACTTTATATATAAATATAGTTATTAAACTATATATTAGTTAGTAATCTTACTTTACTTATTTATTTAAAAGTAATATATTATTAATAATTTTCTTTTAATTTTAAAAATCTTATAGAATGTAGCCTAGAATTTTAATATAAATTATCTACTTTAATTTAATATAATTATCTTTAGAATCTTCAAAATCTAAATTATATATTTAATAAATAAATAAATAATTTATTTAACCTTTATTTCTTTTTAATAAAGAGTTAATATTAATCTTTTACTTGAATAGTCTATAATTATAAGTATTATATTATATTTATAATAATCTTTTAAAAAAGAGTAGAAGTTTATTAAAAGGTATTACTAAAGTCTTTTAAGAATTAGTAGAGGTTATAATAATCTAGATAGGTAGTCTCTTTAAGCCTTTATATATTTATAGATTAAGTAATTATTAGTATATTACTTTATATTAGTTATTTACTTATACTAATAATATCTTTCTATCACTAGCTTTTTTATCTTTTTAACCTTAAAATAAGCTATTAAAGGCTATTAGTATATTTTATTAAATAGTTAAATATAGAGATTATCTTTATTAAATACCTTAAGTTACTCTTTATAAAGTAATAACCTATCTTATATTATCTACTTTAGATTATATTTTAATTAAGCTAGCTAATAAAGTTTATCTAATTCTAAACTTTAATAATTAGATATATAGATATATTTAATAATCTCTACTTTATTAAATTATATAAAGGCTAAATAAATTAGTATTACCCCCTTTTCTAAATATAATTTTAGTAATATTATAAAGTTTTAACTATTATTTATATAAAAGGTTTCCTTTTTTAATAAGATATTAGTAATAGTATCTTTTTTACTAAGTTAATATTTAGTTATAAAGTAGAATTATAATAGGAATTTACTTTATTATACCTACTATTAATTTATTTATTAGATTATTATAAAGTATTTTAAAAACTAGTAGTTTATAAAGATCTTAAATTAATCTTTTTGAATTAATCTTTTTGAATTAATCTTTTAAGCTCTAGTCTCTACTTTTATAAGATATAAATAATAGTTAAAAGTTCTTTATCTTAGACCTTATAATTAAGCTTAAATAATTATATTATCTTTAAATAGAAGGCTATTAAGTACTAAAAATTATCTTATTTATAATATTAAGTAAGTACTACCCTAAATATATTATTTAAGGTATCTATTTCTACCCTAATTTATTATATAAAGTTATAATATTATAGAATTAGTATATTTATTAACTTCCTCTCTAGTTATTAAAAAGCCTTTTTATAATTTATTAATTATTTAAAAAAAATATCTTACTTTATTAACTAATATAGTATCTTTAAAATTATACTATATCTTTATATAAATTATTATTAAAAATTATAGAATCTAAAAAATAATTATACTCTTTTTATTATTAAAGGGGTTCTTTATAAATTAATAATACTAATCTTTTTTACATCTATTATAATACCTTTAATACTTATAATAAATCTAAAGAACTTAGTCTTTATAATTATAAATTTATACTTTAATAAAATTATTTAAAAAGTAACCTTTTAAAAATAAAAGAGTACCTTCTTTATTTATTATCTATACTTTCTTAGAGTTTTACTATAGATTAAAATATTATTTATAAAAACTATAATATAATTATCTATGTATTCTTTTAAAATACTATTTATAAATTATTAAAAGGTTGTAAGTCTATTTATTAAACTAAAAGGTATAATCTTATATTTAAAAAATCTGTATCTTATATAAAAAGTAGTAAGATCTTCTACTTTAAGTATTAAATAAATCTAGTAAAAACCTTACTAAATATTAAACTTTATAGGGTAATAAGTAGTAATCCTTTTCTATAATAGTATCTAATTTTTAAAAATTAATATAAAAATAGAAGCTTTTATTAAGCTTTTTTTTTATTAAAGTTAATAATATATAAAGTATTAAGCTTAGTATAATAAATCCCTTATTTTAATTCTTAATAATATACTATTTTATAGTCTTTAATTTATCTAAAGAAAGCTTATAAAGAGGATAGTATTTTAACTAAACCTCTGTTTTAAGAATAATATTATAGTTAACCCTAGGCCTATATAAGGGTAACTTATCTAATTTTCTCTTTAAAAAGACCTTAGCTAGGTTATAGTATTCTCTTAGTAGTAACCTAATTTTATTAAGCTTAAAGTCTTTTTTAAAAAATAATTTAATATTAATAACCTAGTTAATCTTATAGAGTAATATTATAAAAATTTCTATTCTATATTCTAAGTCCCTTTCTATTTTTATTCTTAATTTATTAAATCTAGCCCTATTAATAATACTAATATTAATTAAAAGGTGTAGTAGACTTATATCCTTCTCTTTCCTATAAGAAACTAAGATATCTAGTATTTTTTCTTTTAGATTTTAGATTATCTTCCTTTACTCTTATATCTACTAGTATCTATATTAGTATTCCTATATATACTTATAGTTAGCCTTCCCTTTTAAGTCCTCTTACTTAAGTAAGCTATCCCTTCGGTCTATATTAGCTTAATACTTAGGATTTAGCTTTAGTCTTTATAGGATAGTTATTAAGATTAGTATAGTAATCTTACTAAATACTTTATTAAAAGGTATCTTTTCCTCTAGCTAGATTATTTAATATTAACGATAATCTAGTATGATATATTATTAAGTTTTAACGTATTTCACCACCGAGCCGGCCACACCACCGAGCCGGCCACCCAATACAACCTATTAAATTCAAATGCATTTATCTCAACCAAAACGCCATTAAATTAAATAAACTAAATTCATCATCTATCTAGACATGTCTCTCTTCTATGTCCTAGCTTCCTACATATTCCACACCCTCGGGGGGGCTTTTTACGCGGCTGTAAAGCCGATTCTCTATATATACCAGGACCGGAGGGAGGTGCTTCAATTACTTCCTCCGGCTGTATAATTAATACAGATACTTCTTAAACTAAGAGGCCTTCTTCGGCGGGGATGTGCCTTTTAGATCTAGCTCGCTTTTGCTTCTGCTTCTCGTTAGCGGCACGTAATTCCTTATTTTCTTTAGCGAGTAAGATAGCACCTTATATTGTAAGACGGAAGCCTTTCATAAGCTGGTTTAATATACGATCTGACGGGCTAGGTAGGCTTCGAGATCTTAAACAAAGTAAAGCTTTAATTAATAAAGCCTATTAACGTAGTTCTTTCTCTGTAAAGGGGGTTTTTAGGGTAAAATTCCGGCTTAAGTCACTACCCCGGCTAGCGGGGGGGGTTAGGGTTCGAAGCCGAATATTAAGCTTTGAAATCACTCTCTCTAGTAAAAAAGGGACTAAACCGGCTACTCTAAAGCTATTTTTAATAGTCTCCGATTTAAAGGCTTTAATTCGTATAAGGGGGTATACTTCGAGGAAATTAAGTTTATCAATATAATTTATCCCGACCCGTATCTTTAATTTAACTAGCTAACCGTATAACCGTTTTAAGACTATAAAATAGCCGATATCGAGAGGTTATAAAAGGTAAGAGGAGTACAGAGGTATATAGATTAGTATGATTTTATTTTCTTTACAGATTTCGTTAAATTTCCTAGTTAAATAACTTCTATAGCCGTCGAGTATTAAAAGCTGATACCCCCCCTTCGTATATAAAGAAGTAGTAGGAATAAAGAGCTTTTCGAGCTACCGAAGTCCAATTTCATTAGAGGTCTATCTATTTAGACTAACTTCAAAACGCTAATCGTCCGGGAGGCTATCGAACTAAGATTTAATAAAGACTTTACCTTTAAAAATCACATACGGAGGAAGCGCCTACCTAGAAGTATTCGTACACTCGATTACCGTCACCTACTCACAATTTCTAGATTATAAGAGTACTCGCCGACTGTAGTATTTACTTCTTATAATAACCTTCGCGGTTACTATTAATCCTATCGCGAAACCGGTCTTATTAAAGTTATAAACGTTATCGGGGTCAATTCTAAATTAAAGTATAGTTTTTTAAACTAGATTAAACCACTCTATAATGATTTTTAGGTCTTCGCATTTCGTACACTTGTAGTTATATAGTTTCGAGAATCGGGAGGAGAGGAGAGGACGCTATTTAACGAATTTTGTTACCTAATTTTAGCCGACCGAAATCACTAGGGTAGTTCCGCGCTTTTTAAGAAGAAGGTTCGCTATTTCTTATACAGTAGAGGGCCGGGGGGCCCCTCCGCGTCGATCTATAGAGATAATCTATTTTTTAAGAGATTCCTCCTTAGTTTCTGTTAGTTTATAAGAGTTAGCGCGAGAAATCGCGCGGTTTTAGTGGCCGCGTAGTCGGTCTTGAAGGGTTGAACGTAGTATATTAAAACGGCGCGCTACCTCGCGAATTAAAGAGATTTCTTGATTTTTAAAAGCCTAGATGGCTAATAAGATCCTACCCTCTTGCTCTACTAAATTTTTAGAGCTTCGGGAGCGAATTAGTGGCATGGTGGGTGGTTGAAGAAGAAGGGTTTGAATTAATTGACGCGTTTTGGGTAGGGTGGCCGGCTCGGTGGTGTGGCCGGCTCGGTGGTGAAATACGTTATATAAATCTTTACTTTACTTATTCTTTAAATTATTTTATTAATTAGTGATAAAGAATAGTAATCTTTCTTTATAGTTATATTTAATCTTCTAAAATTAATATAAAAGTATAAACTTTTACTTAGCTTTTTAACTATTAAGATTAGTAAGATATATAAATAGGAACTTAAGATAATAAAGTCTTTCTATAGGTTCCTAAAAATATATTTTTTAGTAGCTTTTAGCTTCTATAATAATAATTTATAAAAAGAATAGTATTTAAGTTATACCTTAGCTTTAAGTATAATATTATAATTAACTTTATATCTATAAAGTAGTAATTTATCTAACTTCTTTTTAAAAAAAATAATTCTATAAATTTATAGTACTCTTCTAATAATATCCTTTTAATCTCCTTGATCTCTATATCCTAGATCTAAAAGCTCTTAATATTAATAACATAATTAATTAAATCCTATACTATTAATAGTATTTCTTTTAATTATTAAACGTTTAAAATTATTATCTTACTTTTATTATTTAAGTTTTAACTTATCTTTCTTTATTCTTTACCTTGCTAGTATTTATATTAATACTTATATATATATTTATAATTACTTTTTTATCTTTAATTCTTTTTAATTAAAAAGATAGTTTTATTAATTAATATTTATTTAATAGTTAAGATTTAGCTTTAATTTTTAAAAGATAGTAGTAGAGATTAATACTACTATCTTACTTAATATATTATTAAACAGTATTTTCTTAACTAGTTAGATTATTTAATATTAATAATAGTTAATAAGATATTATAATTTATAACCTTTTTCCTTTTAAGATTATATTATATTTTCTAAAGTTAGTAATTAGTATTAGAACCTACTACTATATCCTACCATATATATATATTATAAGAAAAGTAATGTATATAACTAGCTTACTAAGCTTTCTATTAAATCTTTAAATAAAGTACTCCTATCCTATACTCTCTACTTTTAATCTAAATTACTAAAAAGTATACTTAATTCTTAATTTAAGAATATATATCTATCTACTCTTATATTACTTACTATTAAAATTGAAAAAAAAGGATCTATTATATATTAGTCTAGTATTAAAATTAAACTATCCCTAAGACTACTAATTAATTTATATAAATCTAGTAAGTATAGTAATACCTTCTATCTACTTAAGTAAAAGACTTAGCCTAAGTATTAGCTTTTCCTTAACTATTATCTTCTTTATTATTAAGTTTAATAATATACAGAAAAGGGGAAGCTATACTAATAGTAGCTATATTAGCTAGCTTCTCTTTTAAGTAGTTATAGATTATATATCCTTATTTTTTATAACTAAAGTATGGAAACAACTAATTACACCAGATTTTTAATAATCATATACTTTGACTAAGCTACTTTAGGAATGTTTCCCACTAGCCGTAGGAATCAACTAGCCTGTGTAAATTATTATAGTATCCTTATATTATTTTACATACCTATCATATGACATGCGACGATACTATAACACTAGCTAAGTACCATTTCTGGTGATAGATAACGCTATAAAATAGGGGTTTGTAAGGCTCCCCCCTTCTAGTATATTAGTAAAATCAATTTATAGTACCACCACAAATGCAGATTTCGACTATATAAAATATGCATTTTAATCCTTAAGGTCTAATTTATAAGAATCTAGCAAATCTGACCAATTTATCTAGATTTTTAGGCAATAAAATGGGATGTTAAATAGGCAGTTTGCGGGTAAAAAAAAGAAGAGGTATACAGTTTTTTTATCGCCTATTTCTTACCTAAAAATCTAGATAAATCGGTCGAGTTTACTAGATTCTTACGAATTAGACCCAGGCGATTAAAATGCATATTTTAGATAGTCGAAAATCAGCATTTTTGGTAGTGCTGTGAATTGATTTTACTAGTATACTAGAAGGGGACCCTTCTATACCCCTATTTTTATCTAATAAACCACCCATTTTCTCACCTAATAATCCAGATAAATCGGTCGCTTTTGCTAGATTCGTACAAATTAGACCCTAGTGATTAGAATAACTACATATTTTAGATAGTCGAAAATCAGCATTTTTGGTAGTACTGTGAATTGATTTTGCTGGTATACTAGAAGGGGGGACCCTTCTAAACCCCTATTTTACGGCGTTATCTATCACCACTTTAGGTATACTTCAATGGTGTTATAGTATAGCCATAAGTCATATGACGGGTGTGTAAAATACTATGCGGATACCATACTAATTTATATAGGCTAGGTAGTAGGACCGACTAGTAGGAAACATACCTAAAGTAGTTTAGCGTTGAGTATTACAAGAAAAATTCGGGTGTTACTAGTCTTTCTCTAAACTATAATAGATAGTTTATATTAGAATTCTAAACTAAATTTTATAAAATCTTTAGAATTAAAAGAAAGTTAATAATAATATATTACTTTTAAATAAATAAACAAAGTAAGATTATTAATTAATATATAGTTTTAGTAATTATATTTATATATAAACTAGAATTAAGATAATTAGTTAAAGTTATTTCTAATAGTTAATTTTATAGTATTAATTCTATTTTAAGATATAATAAAGAAGTTATCTTTTTTAATAAAATAAAAGTATAAATTAATAATAATATTTAATTAGAAAGACTAAAGAATAGTTATATTAAATAAAAAGAAAATAATATAGATACTTTCTTAATTATAAAATATCTAATTTAAAATTAGAGAGTAAATTAGAAGACTTAGTTTTTATTATAATAAAAAATTAGTTTTTAGATTAATTAAGTAAGAAGCTTTTCTACTTTACTAGTAAATCTTATAGGATTATTAAAAAAGTAAGTAATTCTTATAAATTAAAATTACTTAAAGTAATTTAAGTATACCCTATTTTTTATTTAAATAAATTATAGAAAGTAGTAATAATAAAACCTTTGGAAGGTTAATATATAAATCTACCTCTACTAATATAGGTTAAAGAAATAGATAAATAAGAGATTAAGAAAATCTTAGATATTAGGATATACTATCGAAAGTTTTAATATAAAGTATTATAGTTAGGATATAATTTAAATCTATAGTAGTATCTTATTAGTAATATAAAATATATATTAAAGAAGATATAGGAGTTCTATATATAATACCTTAATAAACTAAGGCCCCCTATATATTCATAAGAATAGCTAGATATTAATAAGAAAGACTAAGTTCTTAAAGATTATATTAATAATAATAAGCTAGTATTTAAGGACTGAATATAGTTTTAGGTAGGGGTTATATTATAATCTAGAAGTATTATAGAAAGAGTTCTACTATCGGATCCCGACTTTAGTTAGGATTCTAGATTTAGAGGGAAGTAGTTAGATTTTTATATAGTTTATTATTATTGTTCACCAAAGCCCTATAAAGGCTTCGCGGACTTAATTCTTTCTCTCTTCTTTTCTTTCTTTCTCTATACTTAGTATTCTCGTTAAAATACACTATTTACTTTAAAGAACTGGCTAGTAACAGGTACTAATAGGAATTCAGATCTACTCTTTACTTTACTATAATTACTTACTTTAATATAGCAAAAATAGTAAATTACTTAGTTAAGTTCCTTATAAATCTTACTTTATGCTCCGTACTTCGTATAGTAAGCTCTTAGTATTGAGTCATCTTTAGCACGTTCTAGTTCCACACGTTATTTTATTTTTTAGTAATAAATACTAAATACATATATATAACATAAATATCTATATTCCTATAGAATACTAGTATATTCTCTTCTGTATATCATTAACTATTAACTTTATACTATTCTAGGCTAGATTTACTGTTAATTAATAAATATATAGTACTCAAACCCTTTAATCTATTAATTAACTATTAGTTGTAAATTACTAAAAATTTTAAAAGTAACCAGAATTATCTCCTAATACCAATATATATATATATATACATATATATATATAATAGTAATCTACTAAAATAAGTTAGTATATTATCTATCTATTTTAGGTAACCCTTAGCAGAATTATACTAGTGTAGTACTAAACTGGTACTGCGACGGTGCCGTAGTACCTGGTACTGTAGTACTATACAACATAACCAAAATTTAATCAGTCCTGCAGCACCTCGTAGCACCATATCGCAGCACTGAAATTGCCTAGGTGCTGCGGGACCTGTCAAGGCCTATTAGAGCAGATATGCTGCAGTCTACAAGGGACCCTGACCCTCAGAGGGGCGAGTGGATGGTCTAAGATTATAGACCACCCACAGGGTCACTGCCAGGTCCACACCAAGTAATTATTTACCAAGTCCATTACTGCTTCTCGTAAAGTCACCTCTCTCACTTTTGTATGGCCCGCTAGTAAAAGATACACGGGTGATCGTTTGCATATTGAGTGGAGTCTGCAATTGTAAAAACGTCTTAGGGCCAGTTAATCAATAGATACACTTATATGAGATCTCACATCCCCTAGTCCGATAATATCCGTAAGTTACCCTATATCAATTAGGTTTCGACATATAGCGTTGCGCCTTAAGTTGAAATTTGCAGGTAAAACTTTGTATTATAGAACATGGTATGGCGTGCGAGACGTTTGAAAATACCATAGACCTAAGTTAGCCATGTACTTATGCATGCAGATGTGCATAGGCCGGTGATATTTTCTTCAATGCGAAATGTAATGCCCACACGAAGTTGGATTGATTGCGAGAGACATGACCGGGATCTTTAAGAGCTAGATTCCCATTTTTCCTTTGCTGACACGATCTCAAGAATTAGGGACGTATTCAGCAATGCCTTTTTCGCTGCTTCGTCACCTGCAGCTGCTTTACTCAAACCCTGACCGGAACCCAGGAACCTTTTATCCCATCCCCACCCTGTGAGATATAACGCGACAAAGAAAGTCTGAGTGCCACCCTTCTGCTGAATCGATGGGCGCTGCTCGAGGTATTCAAGCTTAACATTTCTCCCCATAATTTTCTTAGCAAGAGCCTCCTTAGAGCGTAGTTCACCTTTCTGGTGACCTAGTTTATTGAGAATTGGCACCCATAAACCTGTTAGCCAATGCTCGGCTGCTTCATAGCCACAAACAGGATCCGAAAGTATGACTGCCGCGACGTAGGCTTCGAAGACATCGCCCTTTGTTTTGGTCCATCGCTTTGACGGGGTATTGTAATTCGGTGGCACAGAAACCCTGCGGTCCAACCCAAACTTTTCTGCGAAGCCTGAAAGTGTCTCATTCTTAACGAGGATCTCCCGAATCTGTGATATTCGACCTGCTGGCAAATCTGGAAATCTCTCCCAGACAAGTTTGGTTGCAATCAGCTCGATGTATGCATCGCCTAGAATCTCGAGTCGGTCGTAGGTCGTGTTGTTATTGTTGCTAAGAGCTGGATGGGTGAAGACAGCAAGTTCTAGCTTGCCATCAATGATCGGGGGTAGCTCAGGGTCACACGATCCACTGACCAACCTGGAACTGTGATACGGGTGGTGTGATTTTGGGACCTCACTAGCCATGGAGGAATCTCTGGAGGGCAATTGGTTCTTTGTCCCACAAAATGCATCATCCAGCCTCAAAATCGCGTCCGCAACCTCCGAGCCAGCACCAGTAAGTTCAGAACTGTTTGAAATTTCTCGAACAAGGTGCTGTAGAGAGAGAAGACGAGAACTGTTGTTGGACTTGGCCGTGCTGTGACTAACACCAACAGAAAACTTAGTGTCCGATGGCCGACTTGATGATTGAACCTTTATGAAAGTAGATGTCAATAACTTACTCAAACAAATAGGAATTCACTCAGTGAGATGCGAATATGGTATTCATTCACCTTGGGCCGCTTTTGTGAGTTTTGGGTGGCATCTAACCCAAAGACGGATGATGATCTTTTCAGATCTACCGCTGGCTTTTTTAAGCCTGTTGAATCTGCTATCTCTTCACCTTGGGGCATGTCGATTGTTGTAGGCCCTGTTCAGCCTCAAACCAGTTCTGCGGTTGCGCTCTCTTTTTATTTGCTTTTCTTTTGTTTCCCATCTCGGAGGTAAAACATTATACGATAGGATATGTAGGCGGTATACTTTCGGGATGTCACATGACCATCGGGCAAACTTCAGTGTATCTCCCGAAGTTCGATAACATCTGTCTACTGAGCTGCTGTGAATAGCTGCTTCGCAAATTTCTTTCTGCACATGATTCTTCTGAAAAACTGAGAAAGGAAAATGGTGTCCAGTCGTATCGTGGATCTAGTGAAGGTTCAACCACACTTTACATTGCACTGTCCTGGCACTCACTAATTGGCAATTCTCCAGACCCAATGCCGCATATTTTCTCTTAATTTCAACCCACAACGCCTTCGCCTTGGAAACAAGGTCTTGAGGCAGCGCCTTCGCGGTCCAACGCTTGCAGCCTGGTACCCAAAGAAGACTGTGTCTTTCCAGGATTTACAAAACACCTATAAGCCTCTTGGATTGACGACATTCGACGAAGCTGAAGATGACAGGGAAGAAGCTATTCAGATGTAAGGATTATAATCCACATCACATCAAAACAAGCTCTTACTAAAAATCCGATTCATAGTGCCAAATTACGAGGGAAGGGCCGGCCCAAGAAAAAACGAACTGCAGCAGGTAATTCCCTCTACCCCCAATGGTTTCATACCAGGATCAAAATCTAAGACTTGAACAGAATCGAGATCCGCGAAGAAGAAGAAGTAAACTGCATGTCTAAACTTCTAGACTTTGCCTGGCTCAACATTGCACCACTCACATCAACACCGACACATATTCTATATCCGGATTATTCCCTACGATCTGGCTGGGCTAGTGAAATACTGCTTTGCAAAGCAGCTTGGACCTTTTGCTTCAGGTGCAGATTGTCTTTGGATTTTATTATCTCTGCCGGTAGTCTTCACCATCGGGCACAGCTCATCAGCTCATCTTATTTCACATTTTGTACAATAACACACTGTTTTTTTCTTCTTCTCCTTTTTTTGGGTCTCATGTCAGCAGTTCATTTTAACAACACGTAAACATAAGAAATCCATACTTGCACCAAATATATACAGTGACTGGACATACAACATAAGTATTTGCATCGTCTGGACCCACACCTTGATTATATAATATAATGCTGGTCAAAACCCTTCAAAAATTCATACAACGAAATCTAGTATGGGGTATATCACCCCTGACTCTTAATGATGGCTTCCACTCTGTGTGGAATCATCTCAGAGAGATGCCCCAAGTGCCGCATCTCTAATCTTTTCCATGCCTACTGGGTAGTAGCAACCAGGATCTCCTCTATAGTGTCATTATTGCCCATATGTAGGAGATTAGGTATGCTATGCTTTTTAGGTAGGCAGTACGGAGTATATATATATAGGTATATAAGGGCGGTCATTGGGGTGGGTCCACAGGCGATGCAAATATGTACTAATGTTCAGTCACTGTATATATTTGGTGCAAGTATGGATTTCTTATGTTTACGTGTTGTTAAAATGAACTGCTGACATGAGACCCAAAAAAAGGAGAAGAAGAAAAAAAAAGTGTTTTATTGTACAAAATGTGAACGAGATGAGCTGATGAACTGTACCTATGGTTATGTAAGATAGATATACAGTCATATTTCATGAGTATTTGCACCCCAGTACTTCTATTTTTTGCCAGAAGAATTTTACATCCAATCATATCTGATCTTGCTATACGGGTGGGGTCTATACCAGTAGTTATTGAAAGGCGGTATATCCAGGGCGGTCAACGATAGAAGTATTGGGGTGCAAATACTCATGAAATGCCACTGTACCTGTGAACAACAATGTACTGCATCCAATTGGGTGATATATAGGCGGTAGGTATTAGCAAAACACAGGCGGTGGGAGTTTGTAGGTGGACACACGTGATGACAATTGCAATATACTCAGTTTTTAATCTTATCCCGCCCCGTCCATTGTCTTTTACTATCTTCTTGCACGCACTTGAACCAAGCTGCCTGTGACACACCTCTTTCCATCTCTTATAATATTCCCCACCTAGCATCCCCTTGATTGAGCGACCACCATACCATCCACAGAAACCATGAAATTGAGCAAGAACCAGCTCAGAAGAGCTAAGAAAAAGGCCGACAAAGCCGAGGTAAGGCATATATATGCTTCAAAATATCTCGGTCATAGCTGATGCAAAGCTGACACTACTACAAAGGCTACTGCAAAGAGTACAGGCGCTCCCATTGACAATACCATACCACGGGAGCTGTCACCTCTCCCAGTGGCTACTTCTCAGGATGCACTAGCTGATACCAGCACTGATCTGTCTCCTGAGCCAACTGACCCGCTATGGGAAATGTACAAAGGCTTTGCTGGAAAATTCGACGAGACACTGAATGAAAATTCATTCGCGAAGGAGTCTGATAAGCCTGAGGTCTTCTTTGACGATGGCGATGAAATACCCGATGAAGAGCAAGAGAGCGAGCCCAAGATTTCAAAGAAAAAGCGCAAGGCAATGAACAAGTTATCTGTTGCTGAACTTAAAGCGACGGCACGAAAGCCTGAAATTGTTGAATGGACAGATACATCCGCCCCCGATCCTCGACTACTTGTTCACATCAAAGCCCATCGTAATGTGGTCCCGGTTCCCTCTCACTGGTCGCTTAAACGAGAGTATCTATCATCCAAACGAGGCGTGGAGAAGGCGCCGTTTGCTCTTCCCAAATTCATACAGGAGACTGGGATTTCCGAAATGCGTGATGCTGCTTTAGAAAAACAAGAGCAGTCAAGTTTGAAGCAAAAACAAAGGGAAAGGGTGCAGCCAAAGATGGGCAAACTGGATATTGATTACCAGAAGCTTTACGAAGCATTTTTCCGCTTTCAAACTAAGCCGGAGCTGACTCGCTACGGTGAGATCTACTATGAGGGCAAAGAATACGAGACGAATCTCAAGCACCTCCGACCTGGCGAACTGAGCGATGAGTTAAGGGACGCTCTTGGTATGACCCCAGGAGCTCCTCCTCCGTGGCTCGTCAACCAGCAGCGATATGGCCCATCGTCTGCCTATCCTGCATTGAAAGTCCCCGGCCTCAATGCGCCACCTCCACCGGGCGCGTCGTGGGGCTACCATCCTGGAGGGTATGGAAAGCCACCTGTTGATGAACACAACCGCCCATTATTCGGAGGTGATATCTTCGGCGTTTTACAACCCCAACAACATGCCCAACACGGAGAACCGATCGAAAAGGATCTTTGGGGGGAATTACATGAACCGGAAGAGTCAGAAGAGGAAAGTGAAGCAGAGGAGGAGGACGATGAACAGGAAGAAGAAAACGATGAAGATGGTGTGGGTGTAGGTGCTCATTCTCCTAGCGGCATGGAAACACCAAGTGGGATTGACTCAGCAGTACCATCTGAATTCGTTGGCGCTGAGAATGTCTCCGGGGAGTTTGATGTGCGCAAACACCATCGTGGTACCGACACAGAGCAATCCGTTCACACTCGGAGTGCTTATCAGGTCATCCCCGAGAGGCAAACGAACGTGGAAGGCTTTTTCGGAGGCGACAGGGCCTACGATCTTAGCGGATCAACAGCCAAGCCTCCTATTCTTGGTGCAGATGATCAAACCCGAAAACGCAAGAAGCCTGGGGATGTTGAAGTCTCTGTCAGCTTGGATGCAATTCAATCTGGTGATGGCCTCAGCAAAGAGAGCCTTCAGAGCATGTATGAGTCACAGAGACAGCAACAAAATCCACCAAACTGGGGTTTTCAAGAAGACTTGAGTGATATGATTGCACAGGAGAGCCGCAAAAGATTGCGAAAGGAAGAAGAGAGACGAGGGAAGCATTGAACATGTTCTGTGTATTTTTTTTCCTCCCCTATCTTGGTTCTTTGTTCCCTGGGCGTGCATCTTTCGTGATGAGCATTGGAGTTTTGAGGTTTCAAGAAAGGTCTCTGACCTATAATGTACGATTATCTTTGAATCAATGTCTTATTGAATTATTTTATGAAATTTCTAAGGGGTGTATACTGTAGATATGTCTGTATTAAATCTTCGGTCCGTATAGATTTCTTCTTGTCTAGGTTATTGTATGTTGTATATGTTCGGACAATCGAGACCCACAATTATAATGAATTCCCAAAAGGGTTTAGCTTGGTGCTCTCATCTACCACATTTCGACCCTTGAATTCCTTGTGTACTTTGATTCCCACCCCCCCAGGAGACGGAGAAGGGCAATTGTATGTTCCTGTGCTCTGTCTTCCATTTACACACCTGTTTGCTCTGAACTTCAATTCCACTGCCTTTAATATCCCTATACTCATTGCTAGAATGGATTGGGATCGCAGAAGGTTGGTAGGCACATCGAGACGTTTTGAAAGGCATAATGTTTCTAAGTACTTCACTAGATTTGATGAACGACGAGGTGGAGAAAGTTATCGTCCAGCCGAGAGAAACGGTCGTTCCCCTTCTCGGGGGTATGAAATTCGTCACCGGCGTTCGCCACCACGAACCCGAAGCCCTCCTCGACCACGAGCCGATACTTGGGTACCGTCATCAAATAGAGGGTATGGACGCCCACGAAGTCGGTCACCACCACCATATCGGCGCCGCTCACGTACTCCTCCGGGGAGAAACTTTGGTCCAGCCCCCTATGAAAGAAGACGATCACCAAGAAGATTTTCGCCTAGGCGAGATGAAAGGGTCCGCTCACCACCCCCAAAATGGCGCTCGAAATCTCCCTACAGTGATGGCAGATCACGGAACACATCCCGTGCTCGCAACAGCCCAAGGCGCATACGCGATACAACTCCTATCAGCCAAAATTTCCGATCCGCAAGACGGGACGGGTCTGCTGTCTTGAATATTGACAGACCCCCCAGAGCTTCCTCGCCGAGAGAACATTCAGAAGTATCGTTGCCACAGAGTCCAATTAATGCCTCGCATGGAGGCCACCCTCTTGATACGGCAAAGCGAGATCGTACTTTGTCGCCACCAAGACATGTTTCGCCTGCACAAACCGTGGCCTCACAACCAGTCCAGCTATCTCAACGTTTGTCGCCAGCTATAGAAAAGCATGTTGTGGTTTCGCACACAGCTCGTAGTCGGTCACCGATCCGCTCTCCGGTACCCTTCCAACGTTCGTCGAAACCCTCAGAGCGATCTCCGTACGGGGACCAGATCCATGACACGGAGCCCTCTTACCCACATCGGCTAGATAACGAGGAAAGAGTATCGGTTGGCAACCATTCGCCTTTCTCGATTCCAGAGAAAGCGCATTTGGAACTTCAGACGAGTGGGACTAAGGTTGGTGGCAACATTCCAACTCAACCGAAAAACCATGGCGCAAGCCCAGTTACGCTCCCACCACCAGGATCTTATCAGGGACCGAGACCGCCATCCAATCAGCATCGGGGTCCTCCGCATGTCTCTTTACTATCAGCACCGACTCGTCCTCGCCGCGGACCTGGCCCACGTGAAGCCTGGATGGGGTCTCCGGCGATACGCCGCGGACCTACTGCACCTTCCCAGGTCCCACCAGCAGGTCCTCGTGCTTCTTTTTCATCCCCCGTGCCAGGTGGCAGTTACCGACACCCAACTTCCCGGCAACTCAGCACTCCATCTGTAACTCAACCATTGTCTCAGAGGGGTATAAATCATCTTGCGGGACTCTGTACTATCATACCAGAAGGTCGGAGTCTTCCGTCGCTTCTCGATCCTGCTGTGGAGAAGCGGCTGGCTCAGCTCGATGTTGACAAAGAAAAGCTCCTTGAGCAGATCGCAGAGACGCAGAGGTCCAAACGGGCGGAACTACGAGACTGGGATCGACTCGATCGGGAAAGCTCAATATGCGCTCTTAAGAGCGAGCTAGCTGAAGGTCATCTCCAACGAATGGCCGATGAGAGCATTGGAGGTGGAAACTTGTTCTAGCGAGGCAACTGCATATGTTTTGAAAATGGCAATTAGTCTTGGGCGTTTAATTTGGTCATGTGTCTGTGTTAAGGTGGGCAGGCCTAGGTAGCGATTATGATTGTATCAATATGATGACTTGACGACATTATGCATTCTGGGGTATTTCTTTATAATTGTGGTCTACATAGATAACGTATTTCACTACCGAGCTGCGCAAACCACCGAGCTGCGCAGCCCAGAACAAATAGTCAAAGCGATAAATTAAGACATGATATTTCAGCAACCAACGCTTTTATTTGACTTTATTACTCGCTGATAGCAATTGATAAGCATTTCAAATATCTTATATCAGTTTTAAATAAATCGAGAGCTTGCATTGTTATGGTATCGAAAAATACATTGCTAAACTCTTGAAATATATATATCTCAGTCACTAGTTTGTTAAAGTCCCCTAGATTCTAATAAGTGGCTAGATATCACATAAAAAGCATTTGGCTACAAGGAAAAACTGATATAGACAACCGTTGTTGAAATATTATATTGTAATTTATCGCTTCCACTATGTGTTCTGGGCTGCGCAGCTCGGGGGTGTGCGCAGCTCGGTAGTGAAATACGTTAACTAGTGTAAGGTATATATAGTATGGGGCAATAATCTAGATCATTGTTATGTACAATATTCTACTTTTATATAAGTATTGGACTAAAATACAAATATTTAATACTCCATAGAGTACTTATTAAGTATATATATACATATATGTATGTGTATGGTACATACAGGTTTTGTACATGTACCTGTACCTGATCTGCAAGTAATTTTAAGTTCCCCTTCCATTTTTTTGCCTTCGTGTCAACAACTCAGCTGTTTTGGTCGACACTCCTACCAATTCTCAAACTCCCTTCTCCTCTTCTCCCTTCTCTCCCTCTTTTCTTTTACCTGACCATTTTCCACACTGAAATTTATCACCGGCATAATGAATATCTTCAGGTTATTAGGTACGATATAATCAATGGAGACCAACGCGATATACTAACCCTCAATTGCAGCCGACTTCTCTCATTTAGCGTCGATCTTCATGCTTCTGCGGAAGATGAAGACGTCAAGCGTATGCTTTCCTGTTGATCAAGCCACATATGACCTACTAATGGTGCTTCGTAGAGTTGTTCCGGGTTGTCGTTCAAATCGCAAGTGCTATACCTTCTCGTTTTTGTCACTCGGTATCTCGGTATGTTTCGACGTCACCATCGACTTTATATTCATCACAGTCGCTCATGCGCGTCTTAGATCTTTTCTGGACGTTCACCGAGTCTTTGTACCTCACCACGTTCAAGCTTCTATTTATCGGTTCTTCGGCCTACGTCATCTACCTCATGCTCAACGACTACAAGCCTACACATGATCCCAACATCGATACTTTCAAGGTTCAATACCTTCTCGGAATCAGCGCGGTGCTCGCGATTCTCTTCCCACGCGATTATCGCATCTCCGAGGTTGGTCGAAATCTTGTGGAGTGGAAAGATCCGGACTAACGTCATGTAGATACTCTGGACTTTTTCCATCTGGTTGGAGTCAGTTGCCATATTGCCACAACTATTCATGCTGCAACGAACCGGGGAAGCAGACACTATCACGACACACTATCTATTTGCCCTCGGACTCTATAGGGCACTCTACATCCCGAACTGGGTCTTCCGCTATTTCACCGAAGCCTCCTTCCAACGTTCCTTCCAGCCCGTGACCATTATCGCTGGAATTATCCAAACATTGCTTTACTCCGATTTCTTTTACATTTACTACAACAAGTAAGCCCTAAAATCAGCCCCCAAAAAGAATTATGGGCGTGTGGACACTGACTTTTCTGCCTCTTTTTCCCTCAGGGTCTTGAAGGGCAAGAAGTTCTCTCTTCCTGTTTAGGGTACTGTTTCTTTTTTTTTTTTCTTTTTCTTTCTGAATGGATCGAGGAATTGATATCTTGGATCTTCCAAAGGTTCCGAGATGGAGTTTTGAAATCAATCCACTCGTTCCTTTTATATTTGCCTAGGACACCTATCATCTAGGCATGTCACGAGCAAGTATCTTGAAACCATGCAACACCAACCCCGACACTGGGAGTTATGAATTAATGTTTCCATGTCGCCAATCTGTATGCATTTAGGAAAGGTCACATGAGGCTCAGCTAAACCTGCAATTGACCCCCTAATATCGAATATCGAATATCGAATACCATGGACAATGTGCATATGTGTTTCATAGTTATCAGACAAGACCTGTACTTTTGTCATTCTACCATTCAAACGTACTATCACCTATGTATACTTAATGTTCCAGATTCGAGAATCAAAAATTCAAAGTGATATTTTTGGTTTTTTTGGGCTTTTCATGTTTCCTCTTTTTTTTCTTCTTTTATTCGAATTCCTCCCCCTTCACGATGTCCCTTGTGTCTTCGTACACTCAAGGCCCCATGATGGGAATCAACTTCTCGCCCCGTTCATGTATACCCATTATACTTGACAAGCATAAAACGATATAGAGACTCATACTTTTGGAGAGCACATAATGAGTGTACTCAGAAAATATCAAAAAGCAACATCCACGGTCGACGAGAAAAGATCAAAACTCTCGAGGGGCAGTCCCATGTGTCGGCACATATCCCGTTGTATAATTCAACTGGGACGAAGGGATGGATAGATCCGTGGAAAAGGGATCCAAGGTGCCAGCAATTGAATGCGAAAGGTTGCCCATGGGACCCTGGAATGACCGAACTCCATTGCCTAGATTCGAGCGACCTTGCACATTTTGACTATCCAGCCAGCCACCGTGTCCATGTAAATGGCCAAAATAGTCTGCTTGCGTCCTGTCAAGAGGCATTTGACCAGTAAATGTTGATTCTCGCCGCGAAATTGGCGGCGACGGGAGCTTGGGAGATCGGGAAACCATCTCTAGTCTGGGGGAACTTCTCCGCGAATTTGGCGGTGTCAATCGTGATCCCCCACGGCGCACTTGACAGGTTGGACATATCTTGACAAAGCGGGAGATCAATTCCTTGGGAACCCTAATGAGATAGTTAGGATCAAACATGTGTATAGAGAGAGAGAGAGAGAGAGAGAGAGAGAGAGAGAGAGAGAGAGAGAGAGGGATATAAATGGATATATATATATATATATCACATTGACTCGGATTGCTTACCATGAATAGATTCGCCGGACCTGAGCAGATGTTTTGTCTCGGCCACCATGCTGGCATTGCTGATGGGCCTTGGTGAGGATTTTGAATAATTTTTCCCGAATTGCAACCGGCTTTCCCTCATGACAGATCATCTTTCTATGCTGGATATATCCGTCAGTGTTTTTTTTTATATCATATCCGGGACAAACGGTTACATACATCCGACCCAACAGCTTGGAGTTTGAACATCTTTTTAACCCAAAACCTGATTTGTTTAGCAAAGGCAACTGATTGACTCAAAAGAGGTCCCATACCTAAATTGAGCTGATTCCACCGCCGTATCTTTGGGATCAATCAACACAGTTCTGATGTTCCGGGCTCTCTTCGCATAGATCAACGCTTTATCTTGCTTCTTGATAGACAGATCCTCCACGTAGCTAGAAGATATTAGCCACAAAGTCCACATGGGTCATAAAAAATCACTCACTTCTGCATCAGTTGATCAAACTCCTTTACATCCGGGAAGCCACTCAGTGCCGGCACTACAGCCTCTGACAGCAATGTAGCCTCGTTGTGAGATTCCTGATTTTCAATCTCTGTTTCACCTAACGGATCACGGGGCAGATATCTTGGTCCTTGAAGGTACCGTGATTGGGACATGAACTGCGGTGGATGATGTAGCCTGGGATCATCAGGGGTTGTCATCGATGGAATTGAATGCTCCGAGGTATATTGCAAATGTTGCAACCCCGAAGATAGACTCGACTGTGGACCATAGGGCTGCCCAAATTGAGACCCATATGGATTGAAGGAATGAGGAAAATGATATGAACTAGATCCATGTGTGTTGAAGTCATGGTTTTCTTGCTTGAAATCACCCTCTGGCTGACCATAACCAGGTACTGCCATTTGATTCATGAGATAAGCATCATTCCCTTCATTGCGTCTTGCAAAGCTGCTCATAGTGAGTTTTGAATGGCACCTGATTATTGTTCAGCCCGATTTGTTTCAAACAAACAGAATAAAAAAAAACAAAGGATTATACAGAGTAAATCTGAAGAACCTGGGTACAGTACAAAAAAAAAAAATAAAAATAAAGAAAGAAAGAAAGAAAGAAACTGTGTCTAAAAGCAAGAAAGGTGAGATATAGAAAGAATAATTCCTTAAAAAGCCCTGGGAAATGGGGGTAACAATTCTATTAAAAAGACAAGGCAAACAGTGCAGGACTGACATGGCTGATGCCCAAGAAGTGCACGAGACGAGACAACAGAGGGCATCCCTGGACGACGAACAGCAAATATTTCACAGAGAAAAAAGAAATGATGGAGCTAGGCAAGTCGAACTCTCTCTGTCAGGTACGGGGGAAGCATACTGAAAAAAAAAGAAAAAGAAAAAAAGAAAAAAAAGAAAAGAAAAGTAAAAAAAAGCAGTAAGGCCTAGGGTTTTCCGAAGAGAGAGAGAGAGAGAGAGATAGAGAGAGAGAGAGAAAGAGAGATACAACGCATAAAAGTGGTACGGATTCCATTTCGTTTCAATGTCCTAGCCACGTCGATATTCAAGGCATCCTATAGATAGTAAGAGAAGAAAATGATTTGATGTTAATAGAGCGGGGGAAATATAATCATCTCCCCGACTTTATTTTTTTTTTTTTCTTTTTCTCTTTTTCTCTTCTCTATACATGGAATCACTTAAAACCATTTTAAATGCACGTTTGCTCAAACAAAGTCGGCAGTAAGTAACCGTGTAAAAAAAAAGAGGTAAGGAACATGGGAGAAAGAAGAAGATTGAAAGATCAAATCCCTGTTCAATACCTGTTCAATGCCTGTTCAATGCCTGTTCAATGCCTGTTCAATGCCTGTTCAATACCTGTCAATGGCCTGTTAATGCCTGTTAATGCCTGTCAATGTACCAAATGCAAGAATCCGAAATGTTTTTTTTTTAATGCAGACGGGAATGACAGGATAACATACGTTTGGTTAAAAAAGCCCTGGTCTGAGACATCGGACATTCTTCAAAGGTTCGGACCCTCGCAGTTAACAAAATATCTGGTGTCACTCTGTTGCTTCCCGTTTTCCCCGAGTCCGATATTTCTTTATTTTATTTTATTTTTTTTTTAAAAAAAAGAGAGATGAGATTCAAAAAATATAAAAAAATAATAATAATATAACATTTATCATTTCAAATCGTAAAAGTTCGTGTAGTGTACATGGTCTCTGTAGTCAAACTAAATCCCGGATAATCCATCTCCAAGGATAATCACCTCGATCAAACACCCATTTGTCAACTTTACGTCTCCACTTATCTTCTTCAGCTCGCTGTCGTCGAATGAATTCTGGTCCGACATCAAATTCTTCAGTCATAGGTCCTTCATCAGAGGATTCACCGGCACTGGCATCCTCTTCAATCTTGTTTTCATCCAAATCATCTAGACCGGCAAAAACATCCTCATCTGTATCTTCAAATGCCCGGAGCCAGCACATACGTTGTGGATCGAAGACCATTCCACCAACTGTCTGAACGTTCTGCCCTCCAACGTTGGCAATAAGAGCCGGGGTAGGTTTAGGGGATTTGGGAATATCAAATTCCTGAACGAGATTTTCGTTTCCTTCCCACCGGAAATTGGTAGGGTTGTAACGCATACCGCTCACAGCTAAACAGTTAACACCCTGTAAAATCTAAAAAAGAGATTGGAAAATTGGGGAAAAACTTGTTTGTTTTTTTTTTTTTTTTTTTCCTTTTGGGGAGGGGGGGGCTTACATTTGGCATCCTGCACTCCAGATCCCATGGGCTTGATCAAGTGTGGCTTGGACGTTGATTTGACATTTGATTTACCTTTCCGGCTTCGGATGGTTGAGGCCGGAGGAATCCTGGAGCTCGGTGGGGATTTCCAATTGGTATTGAACGCCGAAAGAGGATTGGGTTCACGGTTTTTGGAGTTAATAGCCATCGATGCAATACGTTGTTCCCGTGCATTTCTGGAGGCATTTGTATCTCGCGCAAACCTAGGCGTGGGACTGCGCAATTTGGAGGTCGAGGGGGACGTGAAAGATTGAGGAGATTCATGCGGATCAATCCGACTCTGGCTAAGCCTGGCGCGGATGGACCTTGGAGCACCTCGACCGGCGGGAGTTTTGACGAACTTGCTCTCGGCCAAGACCGACGTAGAAAGGTCATCGAACGATTCCAACTCGGTTCCATCCCCAAAATTGCGTCTTTTGGTGGGTCGTGTGATGGTCCGTTTTGTAGAACTGTGGGGATCTGCGCTTGTGTCACCAACAGCACGGAACTCATTGCGAGGTCGGGAGAGTCGAGAGACGGTGCCCTGCGGACTAAGAAGCCCACCAGAGCTATCTGAATTTGTTCGACGTGACGAGCGATACCCTTTCACGCTGGCATGATGTGATTGGGATTCTGATACACCAGCCGGCATAAATGGTACCTGTGGCCGGCGACCTTGCGACCTCGCATCGGTTACAGGAGGTTCCACCGGGGTTTTAGGCCGGGCAGAGGGAAGACGGACTGGACGATCGATTGGCCGCTGGGAAGTCATTGAAGCGGCTGAGCCTAAGCCACGAATCGATGGTAGGGATCGCTTGGTCTTCAAACGCCGAACTGAAGGGTTACCTTCGCCAGCCTGGGCATTGTCCCGGGAATTGCGAGACCCGAGAAGCCGTCGACCAGAGAGTGTAGGAGACGGAGATGTTGGATTAGCGCTAGGGGCTGGGAGACTTGAAGTTGACGATTGAGACGAATGCCCTAGGCGCGATTGTGAGGTTCGAAATTTGGAAAGAGGTGCACCACTTTCTGACACAGTCTCAAGGTGGGTTGAATGGGTTCGATCATGGCCAGATAGACGTGGAATACGAGTTCGTGGAGATCCTGTCGCACTGGTGAACGTGAGTGTTGTTGCAGATCGACGAGTCGGGCTAGACGGCCGTTCTGTCTTGCACTTTATGTTGGGATTCAGAGCGGGCTTTCCAAAGGAGAACGCCTTCTCATTGTCGATATCAATGCCAGAAAAGAAGTCATCAGCGTCAGAAGGAATATGATGCATCTGACTCTTTTCCGCGTCAACATTCTCAGCTTGCGCAGTCTGTCGCTTCTGCAGAGAAGCACTAAAATCAAGCGGACCTTCGGGGATGATGAGACCGTCGAGGCCATCCTCTTCACTTTCTGCCGTGAGACAACTTGAAACGCTGGGGCTCGCGATGGAGATAGAAGAGCTGGGAACTGAACGACCATCCCTTGCGGTACCACCGACTCGTACACCGATACTTCCCTCAGACCACTCAAGATCAAATTCCTCCAAAGTGGGACTAGAAACGTAGAAATTCGCTTTTCGATGGGATAACTCGAGAGGTTGATGATTGGCGGGAAGTTCAAAATCCTGGTTGAAGTCGTCGTCTGCCTCCTGTTCAATATTGAAATCACTGCCAACATTGCCGAAGTCCAATGTTTTCGGTGATCGAGGGGATTTAAGGGTCGGGATATCTTGAGGTTCCAGACTACCATTGTCGTCTTGGAAGGTGTCAAATGGCCCCAAGGTAGATTGCAAACGCGTAGAGAATTCCTCATCCCAAGATGGCGAGGTAGTGGATTTCACTGGACTGGTAGCAGCGGAGCTCAAATGTCGAAGGGAGTCAGGAAACGTGGTCTCCTGCGGAGTTTTGAGCTGTAACAGAATTTCAGGACCCGGGAGCTCAACGTCTTCTGACCAGTCATCAACAAAAGTTTGTTTGGTCTTTCGAGTTGACAAGCGCTTGATCGTGCCCCCAATGAGAGCTGACTTGGGGATATCTGGAGGAATAGGAATGCCCGCAGTCTTGGCCGAGGCAATAGCATCTTCTTTTGCGAATTCATCATTGTCATAAAGCGGAACCTGCCAGTCTTCGTCGCCAGCATTAGATTCAATATCTGAGCGAGCAGAGCGTCGAGAGGAGATAGAATCTCGATGCCCAGAGGGCCGAAATGATGAGTTTGTTATAGACCCTGCGCTGGATGCGGTGCGAAAGTGAATATCCTCGCTGAACTGCAAGTCATCGTCATCATCCCAGCATTCAATCGGCTCGTCGGCCCCGGGTCGTAGGTGGATTTGTAAAGATTCCATGATCGGCGAAGCGAATTGGTTGAAGGTGTGAAAAGAACACAGTCATGAGATGATTACAGGCGTCCGGAAGCGTTTGTAATTAAGTGGCAGAATCAGTGCTTTGCGACACTGGTGAGGGTTCAGGGGGTGCGGACATGAGCGTCATTCCGTGTCAGTTGGTAGGGACAAAAGATAGGAGCACAGTTTCACTGTTGATCGTAGCGTGACGAGCTCGAATTTCGCAAGGCGTGGAAGAATCAGATCAATCTAGGCCGGCTTCGCTCAGAGTACGCCGAAGCGGGTTTACTAGGCGACCTGGTAAAAGGTCCTCAGCCATAAACATTCAGAAGAAGACACTTAAGCATTGGGGATACCCTAAAACACTTGATTCCGACCGCTGATATTCGGGGAAACTCAAGTAAAGGGTGTTTGTGAAAACGAAGAGAGGACAGGGGAAGAAAAGATGTGTTAGTTGTGGCTGAATCTCAAATTCCTCGTGGAGGAGAGGAAGAACGGGTACTGGTAATGTATCTAGGTAAGCAGTTTACCTGGATACATAGTATTTAGTGGAAATAGTCATACTTCTAGTGTATAATACGTATATAATACCAATATACTTACATGTCACATGTAATATAACATTCAATTCTCTTACGGTTTATAGGTTTATGTCTGTATCTTGCTATAGGTTTCATATGAAATGAGCTATATAGCTGAAATAGTAATCTACAAAAATTTCAAATTTATTTTCTGAACTATTACTGTTAAAAACGTAGTGAGTTTTACATTTACTCTTCTAATACGTGGAGACCCGGTATCTACTACCTTCCAACTAACCTCCCTCCTTAGATAGACCAATAGGTTCCACTTTCGGGAGTCCTGTTGCCTTGGGGTATGACTTTATGAACTAGTATTCTTTTTATTTTGAGAGACCTACTCTTTTGCTTTATTCCTTCCTCATCCTAACTCATCCTTAAATATGCCTCCCGTTTCAGACCGAATCTTGCGGTTTCCTAGATCTGATCAGGCTGGGGATTTTGTACTAGTCCATGTCTCATGTACCGGTCCTGCGCCGCTTGATCTGAGGTTGACAGCTACCGAGGGGGAGTCACCCTATATTAGTTTAGGTGGGTTGTTACAGAATGAAGTTTGGACACAAACTTATGCCGCGCAGTGAAACAAACACGTCTGAACGACCTTCAAGCCAAAAATTACCAAGGATCGGATGATGAATGGTTCAAAACTGTCTCTCTTGTTCTGGGACAATGTTCCACTCCTCCAGATGAGCCTGATTGGGCTACTGGAGTCGAAGCTTCGGCCAACATATCAGGCTCTGACGAAGACAACAAGGAAATTGTGATTACGATACGCAAGCGAGTCCAAACCATTACAGTTCGTGCTCCACGCCGGGTTATATCTATATTTTTACTAACGCTAATACATGCAGCAACGCCTTGGTGCTTTTAGCCTCCAGCAAAATGATGAACAAGCTGTCGAGCTTTTTGAATGGACAGGAATCGCTGCGGCTAGAGTCCATATGCTAGAGCAGCAAGTATCCAGCCTGACTGGCCGTCATCGCCTGGCCGAAGATGCCATGCATAGGTTGAATGAACAGCTTGAGGAGCTGATACATGCGAAGACTGAGCATGAGAATCGATTGGTGGCCAATTTTGTGCAGGTCTTGAACGAGAAAAAGCTTAAAATCCGCAACCAGCAACGTCTTCTAGCCTCAGCCACTGTGGATGCCACCAAAGGTAGGTAGCGCAGACAGAGAATCTTGAGTATCCCGATTGACTAAATATCGACAGTCTCCGAGGTACAAGCTAGCATTCCCGAAGAGTCACATGGAGCCGCCAAGGAGTCTCATTCAGCAAAGAGAAGTGCTCCCAAGACGAGCGATACCGAAGACTCTGATGGGTTCGAAGGAATGGATATTGATCAAATCAAGACCGATCGAGGTGCCTCCAATAATCAAGACACCAATGATGAGGAACGTTCGAGCCCTCATCCTTTAGACGGCGGACAAAACGATAGCACAACGGATGACGATTCGTCACAGGCTGAATCTGCCCAGCTGAAGCGGGTCTCCCCAGCGAGAGATATTGCGCCACCTCAAAGAGATTTGCCATTTGTCAAAAGAGCTATCAAGAGGACTGCTCCAACCCCGCCCAGCGAAGATGCCGAAGAAACTGCGGGAGAGACGGATGATGACGAGCTCTGAACTGACCAGCTAAAACAAGTCGGATAAATTACATAGTTCAACAGAGCAAAATAGGATTCCATTTTATAGTTATGCAGAAGACTACCCTGTCGACCTAGGAGCTTGGAGTTTCCCGTGACTCTTGGGCCTGTGGATATATGTACATATCCAAGCGACGTTGACTCCTCGGTATTGCAATACACCCGTAGATGGACAGCTCTGGTTTTATCTTTTGTTCTTTCTCCCTGTCATGCCCGTGTAGTTAGAGGAACATTCTTTTCCAAATAGTCACTTGTCTCGGTATAATTTCGCTTCCCGTAGGAATCCTCAACCGTACTATTCCTTCTAGAAGCTACAACACACCGAATTATAGAAGTAGCACATATTCATCATCTCCGACGCCCATGGACTCGAAATTTTGGGGGTTCAGTCTTTTATGTACAAGGCAACCACTACCGATTAATCCCAGGCGACACCGGAGAATGGCGAAGAGGTCAACAGGAACCGGAAGGGTGTTCAAGATGATAGGGAAAAACACAGAGGATGGAAAGGAAACAGTACATCAAGAGAAAATTTAAGATGTGGTACAATAAAAACGCCTGCAACCATTAGAGAAACACAGAATGAGGTCAGAATAGACCTGATCTAGCCATACAAAGCCTGAGGAGACATTTCTCCCGCGGCCATGAAGTTGGTCTCAGGGTTTCCGGTGGCCTTGGCAGCGGAGGCACGGGCCATGGTGGGCGAACTAAAGAAGAGTTAGCAATGTAAATCGATTAATGATAAATTATAACCGATGGAATAGGGTACTCGCCTTCTGGAGATAGCGTCAGTGAAGAAGAAGTCTTCAATCACCTTCTTGAAAGGAGCCCCAGTAGCTGGAGATCCCCTGTTCTGGTCCACAAGTTGGACCTTGCTCAAAGAGCCAACCGAGGTCGGCTCAACAACGTCGTAGTGACGCATGACAGGGCTGATCTCCTCCATGCGGTCACGAAGAGCCTCGATATCATCATAAGGAAGAGGAGCACCGAGGAACTCGCTAGTGGCACGGATGATCTTCCAGTCATCGCGAGCTGCACCGGGGAGAGAAGTGGCAGCACGGGTAACTTGCACACGACCTTCTGTGTTGATGTATGTACCTGACTTCTCAGTGTAAGCAGCGCCGGGGAGAACGACATCGGCAAGTTGAGCACCGCGATCACCATGGTGTCCCTGGTAGATGACAAACGCATCCTTCGGGATCTCGCTTTGGGCAATCTCATCTGCACCCAAAAGCCACATCATCTTGGGGATAGTCTGGGCAACCTGAGAAGATGGTGTAGTGAAGCCAACTTCATAGGCACCAGCCCGAGACGCCGCACGCTGGAGGACATTATAGCCCTGCCACTCAGGGGTGATGAAGTTGTTTGCATTCTTCTCAACGAAACCACCGACGGCCTCGAAGATAGCCTTGGCGTCAGGGTGCTCTGCAGCGGCGCTACCGACAATAATCATTGGCCGTTTGGCGCCAGCAAGCTTCTTCCCAAATTCTCCCGACAAAGCGGATTTCAAGGAAGAGATATCAGTGCCCAAATGGTTGTAGTCAAATGTGCTCTCAAACTCCTCGCCGACAAGCCCAACCTCAAGATCAGATCTAATATACTGCTTGCGGATACGGGCGTTAAGAACTGCGGCTTCGTGACGAGGGTTTGTTGCAACCAAAAGGATTGCATCTGCCTCCTCAATTCCATAGATCTTGGAGTTGAACAGGTAGTTAGAACGGACATCGATACCGTGAGCAATGGGGGCACCACCTCCAGGTTGATCCAGGGCAAGGTTGTCAGAGCCAAGCTTGTTTGCCAGGTCCTTCATGGCTACGAGCGATTCGGTATCAACCAAGTGCCCAGCAACAGCCTTGAACTCATTGGCCTGTGGCTGAAGCTTCTGGTGGGCCGATGAGATCTCTGTAAGAGCTTGTTCCCAAGTGGCGGGAACGAATTTGCCTTCCCGACGAATGAGGGGGGTTGTGAGCCGCTGGGTCTTCAACCCATCGCACGCGAACCGCGACTTGTCATTGATCCATTCCTCGTTAATATCGTCATTCAATCGCGGGACAACCCGCATCACTTCCAGACCTCTGCTATCAATCCGGATGTTAGAGCCAAGCGCGTCAAGGACATCGATCGACTCGGTGTGCTTGAGCTCCCACGGACGTGCTCGGAAAGCATAGGGCTTCGAAGTTAGTGCACCGACAGGGCAAAGGTCAATGACATTTCCCGAAAGCTCTGAGTTGAGGTTCTGCTCAAGGTAGGTTCCAATCTGCATGTCGTTTCCGCGACCAGCGGTCCCTAGTTCTGGTGCACCGGCGACGTCATTCATGAATCGGACACAACGAGTGCAGTGAATGCATCGATTCATTGAGGTCTTGACCAGTGGGCCGATGTTCTTATCCTCCACGGCACGCTTTCCACCGGTTTCATGGAATCGACCCCGATCGGCACCGTAACGCATCGACTGGTCTTGGAGATCACACTCTCCTCCTTGGTCACAGACAGGACAATCGAGAGGATGGTTGGCAAGAAGGAACTCCATGACACCTTCCCTTGCCTTGTGAACCAACGGCGAATTCGTCTTTACCACCATACCGGGTTGTACTGGCCAAGCACAGGAGGCCACGGGCTTTGGGGCACGTTCGACTTCGACGAGACACATACGACCTATAGATTCAGTAAGTAAACACGTCTCAATGGCGTGAAATTGGGGAATAGTATGGGTTGCACGTACAGTTGCCTGCAACCAAAAGTTTTCTTAAGGGACTGGTGTTAGCAAAAACAATATGTGAGATTCGATGACTGGCACATACTCGTGGTAACAATATCTAATGCATGTTAGTACTGCAAGCAAATTGTATTGGTGAAGTCTTGCCATACCTAGGAACCGTTGCGCCTGCCTTCTCACAGGCCTGGATAAGAGCCGAGCCAGCTTCAAGGAGAGAATGTGAGTGAAGGTACAATGAGTTATCTCGAGGGAGTATCTACCTTCTACTGACACCTTTTTGCCATCTATAGAAACGAGCCATCAGTTATCGATCAATTTAGATGGACTAGACCATGATAGGACTTACCAATGGTGAGTTCCACCTCGGCCGCGCGAGGGGCTGTCGTCGCGAAGGTCCGGGGTGTGACCTTAGGAACCCGGAGGGACCGGGCGGCCGCACGAAACAACTGCGGCCGCATTATTGGAAGGAGAACAGAGATATGAGGGTGGGGGGTAAGGTGGAGGAGGGCGAGGGGGTGAGATCCTGGTGACGGTTGGGAGTTCAGAGAGCACTTTGCATCGGAATCTGCGGTTCCAAGGTTACATAATGGAAGTGCTGACCATCACTTTGCTGACTAATGGAAACGGCAAATGGGCTCACGGGGATTGGCTCGATTGACTCGGTTAGGCGGATAAACTTTCCTTCCGGGTTTCTTTATAAGCCACTGTTTCTCCCCCATTTTCCCCTTTTCCCTTCTTCAATTAAATTGTTACGGGCATCATTTATTGTAGGAGGCAGGCAGTTTCCCTTTTCCTATCTCCTCTACAGCATGTCCCAAGAGCAGATTTGCACCGTAGCTGGAGCTGTCAAGGGTTCGCCTAATGATGACTTTGTTCCTTACCAACGGTAGCTACATCATTCTCCTGGTATATAATTATATACACTTGCAATGCAATTTTTCTACCTTGCTTCACATTCTGTATTGGTAGATTGTATATCTATTGAAACCTTGGGTACTGGTTTGGACTCTAGTGTATCATCTACGCAGCTACAGTGCGTATCGGTAGCTCGGAAGAATGCCCAGGAGCTCTCTACACGTCTTAGACAGGCACAGGGGAAAGTATAGTAATGCAAAAAGCTCTTTGAGCAACACCGCGCTGCCATGATATTGTACACCGAACTAAGAAGATACAAATGCTAGGCTGCAGCTTGAGAATCACTAACCTGCCAAGTGGATTCTTGTTTGGTCCCTGGTAACCAAGTACGAGAAACACTGGCTCCCCTTGGGCGAACATGCCCGGGTCCGTCATCTTCTTTCTTGGAATTGTTTGCTGCTACGTGGGGGTTGCTGGAGGCACCTTCAAAGGTTCTCCCGGCCGGGAAGGCATAACCATTAGAATCCCATGGCTTGCTTGAGTGCCGCACATTCATTGGAAGAATGGACTGTTCGGCACGGAAATGATCCGTGTTTGCCTTTTGGTCAGCTACATCGTCATGGCTATTGCGATCGTAAAGGTAAAGACCCACGAAAGTGAGCCCAATGCCAAATGCTTGAATCGAGGTGGTCGAGCTTCCAAACCATATAATGGCAACCACGATCACAAACACACGCTTGACCAATGATGCAACCGAGTAGGATACGGGAGAAACCATTGACAGCAACACAAAGGCCAAAATGTTTTGGGCAAAGTGTGAGATTCCGTTGAACACAAACTCCATGGAAAGAGCACCGTGGTCCAACGAGCCTTGCTTACCCGATAGTGAGATCACGCCATCATGAATGAAATCAGATACTAGGGGGTAACCCTCGGTGACAAACCAAATAGGCAGAGTGAGGAAAAAAGCTAGCCCGGAGCAATAGCAAAGCAAATTGAGTTTGTCCAACTTCCGCCGCCCTGGGATTTGCAAATCTGCTTCCGCGCGGTCTACCTCGTTGAATAGCTTCTTCGAGAATATGTTCTGCGAGACAAACACAACAGCTGCACCAAATGCGCAAAATATACCGAAGAAGTTTGTAGACACTCCGGTCGAGCAAGCAAGCATTACACCCAGAGTCAGAGGGATCAGCGATAAATACGTTGCGCGCGCATATCGAATGCGAAACAGGAACCGGTATGCTAGAACTGTGAAGAGAGGTGAAAGGCCCTTGATGGTGTGGACCAGAGATACGGGAATTTGCGCAGTGGCCATGGAGCTCAGAATGTGACCAGCCAATTGAAATACAGCCAAGGGTAAGGCTGTGGAAATCACGTCGCGGGATGGGTAGCGAATTCCATGTTGAAGGATTGGGACGCTTCGTCGCAACCAAGGTATAACCGTGGAGAGATACACCAATACCAAGCACCAAAAGGAGACAAATGCAAATTGAATCATCGTCAATGTGATCGGCATTGGAAGGGCGTTCAATATCGATTTCGAGGATGTGTTTGTCAGGGCAGAGGTTAGATACCAAATGACACAGAGAGCCTTGAGATGATGTGTTAGCGGCCTCATTGAAGAGTCTCTACTAGGTGTGCATTTCTCAGGATGCGAATCAACATACAATGAGTCGGTAAGAGACTGGGGCGCGAAGTGCTTCGGCCAATTCATGAGCATTGGCACTCATACTGCCATTGCGTGTTCTGATTGTTGTGATAGCTTCGCTGATGCTCTTTCGTGGGCGGTGTTTCGGATTCCGTAATGTTCCGTTCCCATACTCTCGCGAGTAAAGGCTTGCTTTCCGGGGTTCCCAAAGCTCGTTCGGGGCATATTTCACCGAGGCGCTTCGGTTTGAACGGGTTGACCCCGCGACAGTGTCGACGGTGTCTTCGTAAGGTGGGAATTTGTCTATCGGACTGCTCATTTGAGGAACGGAGGATTTGGTTGGGATTGTCAATTCGCTCTGTCGCATGGAGGCGCGTCGCCCATGACCGGTTACTGTGGTTGTAGCCATCTTCCACGACCCGGAATGTCTAGACTATCTTCAGAGACGTCAATTCCCCGGACCCCGAAAAGAACCCGCGCTTGGTGTCACTTACCCAAGAAGGGCGAGGAAGAAGCTGCGGAGAGACAATCTGCTCAATAATTTCCGGTGAGGATATGTGTCTTCACTAATTAAAGGAAAAAGGGCGGGTTGGTTCGCCGGTTTGTCGATGACGAATCTCCTTGGGCGAATGAGCGTCGAGTATAGAGACACACACGCTTTCGGCGAAGCCAAGCGACGAATTGATATATGAATATATACCTGATACCTGATACCTAGGCGAAACAAAGGAATTGTTGGGAAAATATAAGTCGGAGAGATATCCACTCCAATAAATTGAAATCAACGCGACCACGGATATGCAATTTGATTTCCCATGTACTCCGTACCGCCACTTTACATTACGGGATATGTCTGATAGAAATATATCTAGAGTATCAACCGCGTATTATTCTAATTATCTAGTGTTTTCTACTTTTTATATATATATTGTTTTTGTTTTATTTTTTAAATTAAAAAAATATTGCCCTTTTCTATAATAAGAAATGTTCCTCCGTCTTCGTATGGCTCTTTTGTATTACGCGTCATCTGGGTCACGTGACATGGACCCTGATCTGCATGCAAAATGTCTTGGCTTTGGGAAGTCTGGGAAGCTTAGGGCGAAAGGTACGAAGTGATTGGTCTAATAAATCTATATACAGGTACTTATGCAGCGTCTGTTCTTGTAAGAGGTTAATAACATGATATTTTTGATACATGATGATATTTATGGGATTAGGGTTATATTTAAGCTATATTATCGTCTTTTACACACCTGGTATAAATCTCAGGCTATTGATTTGATATTAGAATCCTATATACATCCCTATACATACATATTTACCTATATGAATATGTACCATGAAAATAGACAACTATGCCTAATTGGGTAAGTCCATAGGGAAGTATACAAGGTTCTGTTCTGACTCTGCTCCTTCCTCTTGTCTCTTGTTTCCTCGTTCCCTGTCCCTCTTCCATCCCGCATCTCAACTTCTTCTATCTTCCAGTCTAAATCTCGTATCACCACTCAACTTCTTCATTTCCAAAAGTTCCCTTATGTTTACCATCATCTCGCAAGAATCTGCTCGGAATCCTTTTCGTTGCATGTAAACTCACTTGGTTTCCAACGAGCCTGTTTGTCCCAACCTTCACCCAGCAACTTGATTACTCTTTTTTTTTCCCTTTTCTTTTTCTCTCTCTCTATCTCTGGCCTTTTTTTTCCTGTTTCACTTTTAATCTCTTCTAGCTGAGAATATGTCTACCTTAAGCGGACCTTCATCACTTGGTCGCATGGGTAACGGAGGACGTTATACCTCCAATGATGGCATTGACGTGCGAAATATATCTTTTGGACATGAATCCTCGGTATGACTTCTTGAGTGGCAACCCTTGAACCAAATTCTATACTAACCACATTGGCTGCAGCAGAGCCCTCAGAACTCGATCGCTCATTACGGCTCCTCCGATGTGGCTGAAACATCCCGACATGGAAAATTGCAGGTCTCGTCTGGCGAAGGGGCCGAGCACTCATCGGGTAAGGTGTGTGTTTCCTGTGGTATTGATTCACGTATGTGTACGTGTTTGATCTCACAATCCCAGAAGCAGAAGCTAGATCATATCAAAGTTGAACCTTTGAACGGACAAAGGTCGGATCTTGACAGAATACTGGCAAAAATTTCTCCCAGAACAATCCCCCTTCAACGATCTGAAACTGATCGCTCTTCTGCTTCGTCTCAGACAACTCCGGCCACAACGGTGCCAGCTTTAACCCTAACTGAAACCACCCAGCCCTACCCCCAGGAAGACAGAACGGTAGAGCTTCTTCGCCTTAAGCAGGAGCTCCTTGCTGCAAATTCCAAGATTGCCCTGCAGGAGCAAGAGCTTGCCCAAACCCGCGTGATAAAACATACTTTGGATCAGACCATCGGTCCGTCATCAGAGGTAGATTTCGGCAACCGCGAAATTACAGAGCAGACCATCAGTCACCTGCAGAATGCTTTCAACGCATCTAGCTCTGCATTCAGTCAGTTTCAAGAGGTGTGGGGTGCTCAAGACGATTCGCAATCTGATGTCTCGGATCCACTGTCTACAGGAGCTTACAACAGATCTCGCGGGCTCTGGGTCCAGAACAATCCTGCCACTGATAGAGAATACGGAGAGAGCCTTTCAGGTACCAGCAGCTCTACAAGTCAGGACCCAAATCGGTTCTGGGGACTCTCTAATGTGTATCCTCCGTTTGCCGGTCCACCATCCCTGCAATCACAAAGGGCACATTCGGGGACCTCAGCTAGTCCATGTGGATTCTACTCACGTCCCATCGGGGAGCAGATGTTGTATCCTCCAGGACCCATCACCGGCGCTCGTCGCTCTAATACTCAAAGCAGTAGGGGTGGATCTCTATTCCCAATTCAGTCTACTCCTTGGGGTGAATTTGCTTCTGGGTCCTCTAGTGAGCAGACTCCCAAGCCACCTGCTTCGCCGAAGAGACCTCCAAGCGCCTTTCAACAGGTCGGGCTTTACTCTGTACCCTCTTACTCCCATCGACCGATTGGGAGCCCCTTATCACCTACTGCTGCCGAGTTTACAGGTATCAGCACGAATGAAGCCACTTGGACCAACTCGGTAATGGATAACTGTGTGTGCTGTGCTTGCATTCATTCTAACTCTTATCAGATGAGCGGCAATTCCATCCAGACGTACGTGTCACCACTCGAACCACTCAATTACCGACGACTGCTTGACAAGAATGTGTCGTGTGACTGGAAGTACATTGTAGACAAGATCATCTGCAACAATGACCAGCAAGCTTCCATATTCTTACAGCAAAAACTCAAAGTTGGCACAACTGAGCAAAAATACGACATAATCGAGTCAATTGTGCATCAGGCCTACCCTCTCATGGTCAACCGCTTTGGAAACTTCCTCATACAACGCTGTTTTGAACATGGAACCCCGGAGCAAGTCGTCGCCATCGCCAATGCGATCAGAGGCAACACGCTAAACCTCAGCATGGATGCATTTGGCTGCCACGTGGTCCAAAAGGCGTTTGACTGCGTTTCAGAGGAGCATAAAGCGATCATGGTACATGAACTTCTCCGCAGAATTCCTGAGACGGTGGTCCACCGATATGCGTGCCATGTTTGGCAGAAACTCTTTGAGCTCCGATGGAGTGGTGAGCCTCCACAGGTGATGGCTAAAGTGAATGAAGCATTACGCGGTATGTGGCATGAGGTTGCCCTTGGAGAGACAGGAAGTCTTGTCGTTCAGAACATCTTTGAGAATTGTGTGGAGGATGAAAAGGTGAGATTCCCCGTCACCCCGAGCTGCTAAAATGCATCGACCCTCTTCTCTCGCTGTACTAGCTCTCTGTTTGGTTCTTTATAATGATCATACTAATGCTAATATTTTGAAGCGACCGGCAATTGAAGAAGTACTGGCGAAGATCGACGTTCTCGCTCATGGTCAATTCGGAAATTGGTGCATCCAACACATCTGCGAGCATGGTGCTCCCCATGACAAGAGCCGTGCTGTTGAGCATGTTCTTCGCTGGGCCGTGGATTACAGCATGGACCAATTCGCATCTAAAATTGTGGAAAAATGCCTTAAGATTGGCGGCACGGAGTTTATGGACCGTTATCTCTCTCGTGTCTGCACTGGCCGATCTGACCGACCTCGTATGCCATTGATCGATAGTAAGTTACCGAGGCTTTAACACAATGAGAAGGTACTGATTCTTTTTTATAGTAGCAGGTGATCAGTACGGTAACTATCTCATCCAATGGATTTTGATGAATGCCGCGCCTCATCAACGAGAGCTCGTGGCCAGTCACATTCGGTACCACTCCCTGACAGTTTTCACTTTCTACTTCGAGTGGGTTGAATTCTAACATGATTTAATTAGGAAACATATGGTCTCCCTTCGTGGCTCCAAATTCGGCTCTCGTGTGGCTATGCTCTGCTGCAACCCGTCTCATGCTACGCGCCCTGGTCCTGGGGCTGGAATGCAAATTGGCCGTTTCAATAATTTCAACGAAGACAAATTTACCACGAACCAGTCCGGTGGTCGTTTCGCCCGTGGACATCAATGGGGACCTAATTATGCGCCACTTCGCTGAGCCTGTGTCTTGATACTTCAAATTCATTCTTATCGCCCAAAAAAGAAAAAAAAAAAGGAACACCAGAACCAATTACAAAGAAAAAGCATCACTTGAGCATTTCACTCCCTCTTCTTCCAGGCAGACAGTCTGTCTTTGTTCATCAATATCTGTTGGCCCGATCATTTCTGTGCTTCAATATTGCGAGTTTGCTTGCCGATTTATTCATTTGGCTCGCTATCCCGTGGTTATCATTTCATTCAATCGTACAGATTGAGGCTTACAGCATGTCACCTTAATTTTTCTTAGGAAAGCCATATTGTTATTATCCAAATTCTATCCCATTCAAATATATAATCCATCATGAATCTCACGTGGGCAGAATATAATCTCAGGGAGCAGTGCTTGCAGTCTCATCGGAAGTAGTCACTGCTTCATCTTTCTCCCATGGTTTCCGTCGCCGTGGTTTCTCGCTGGAAATATCATGACCACTGAGCACTGTGTCCGGGATATCCTGGATTCCAGGTATTGGTTGCCCCGTAGTAATGAGTTCCACAATGTGCGCAAACGATGACGGATACGCAGGTTCAGGATTTGTTGAACCCTCGGCGCCAGATGTGCTTGGGTCCGATGCCTCGGAGGTTTGCAGGTCTTTATTATTGCCTAGCCCTTGGGGTTCCGTTGTCCGCGATACCAACCATGATTTAAAGGCAGCGAAGTCAATAGTCGGGGTAATATTTTCTTTTCTATACTCTCAGATTAGGACACAAACTATTCTATGCAGGCATTCCTAGCATACCGCGAGAAAAAAAAACACTTTGCTTGCAGGACAAGGTCGTCATCCCGGTTCATCTCCACCTCGGTGGCGGGGGTGTCAGGGTGACCAAGTATGATTGAGAGGCCATTTGCAAATTCGGGGTCGGATGTGAAGGAATAAGATTGTAGTCTTTCAAAGACTCCAGTTTCTGAAGGCTGCGCCATTGATGAAGAATACTGAGGTCTGGGATGCGGAGGATGCGGAGGATGCGGAGGATGGCGTGGGGCAATCTAACTAGCCGAGGCTCATGCGTTCTCCAAATTATTTACTCTGCATATTTTGACACTTTTTTTTTGAAGCCATTTATCTTCTCAAATATAAAGCCACCTATAACTCGCGAGAAAAATCGTAATTTTGTATATAAAGACGCCCGAACCCCCTCGTGCTACCTTTCCGCCTGTGAACATAAAAATCTAGGGATATCTTGCAACGCCAAACCATGTAATATTGGGACAATTCCACCTAGACCGTGATATGCATTGCACCTGACCTTGAAGTGGCTGCTCCAGAGTGCAAGGGTGTGCTTTTACTTTGACAGCCGGGACAGTTGTGCACAACTTCATGAGCAAAGAGATCACAGTCGATACAGAAGTGGTTACGGCACGCGGTACACTCATAGCGACTGCTTACGCTCATTCCTTTGGTCTGGTTCTCTGCCACTTGCCAGTGATCTTCCAAAGGCACGGATGGAAAAGAAAGACCACAGGCAAAGCAGGCAGAACTTCGCGAGGCTCGACGCCACGGCACCTCGACCCAGTTGATTAAGGGAAATAGATGATGATATGATCGTGCCAGATGAGTTGAAAGGATCAATGTGAGCCCACAAGATGGGCATTCAGCAGGAAGACTACACACTTTGCTGTTGCATCGTGAGCAAAGATAGCCTCCTCGTGAGGGCTTTGAATGGCATGCGCAGAGCGATGGGCTGGACTCCACTGTACGAGAAGGGAACCCCATCATCAGCAATGAGCTTGCAGATTCTTTCTGTGAGTAGGCAGCTGGGGGTGTAGTCACGTCCATCATCAGCTCTCGAAAGTGCTGCTCATTCAGTGCTACGCCATATGCTGTTTCATCACCACCGTTGGTCTTTGTACAAAGTTCCCGGCAAATTGCAACTTGCGCTGCGAGTCCCACGATACCAATCCGGATTTTGTCGTTGATCAGGGCATCTATCGTTTGGTGGATGTCTCCAGGATCGGAGGAAAGGAGGGAACCATATATAAATAGCACTTCTCGGGTGCCATGGCTAGGTGTATGGCTAAATTCACTGGTTAGTTTCGGGCAAATTTTCCCAGGCAATTTAGCCAGTATAAAGACATACAAAAGAGCACCACGTGCCATCTCCAATCCGTTTTGAAGACTAGGCAAACCTTTCGGTTCTTGTGTTTTGAGGGCTTGGATGGCTGTGAGGTGTTCTGTTGGATTACCACTCATATCACTGACTCGGAGCGCAAGGCCATCTCTCAGGCCGAGAACACCGAGCTGGGAAATGGGATTTTGTTCAAAGAATTCTCTCACGAATTCCTGAGCATACCGGAGAGTCAACAAGTATCTCGTGGGTCGCAAGTCCTTCTCGGACATCGATTGTGATAGATCGAGAATTAGGATGAGATGTCGAATGATACCACGTTGTAGTGGTGTGGTATCTTTCAAGAGCCTGGGCGATACACTTCAGTAAGGATATATGAGCGCTGTAAGAGGAATGGTCTGACCTTTTTCGTTTTCCAGCCTCTAGCAGACCTTCGACAGTCGAGTTGATGGTACCATCTGCACCCTCCACCAATGTCTCCCATGTTCTGGATAGCTCCCATTCTGCACCACCGCGCTGCTTTCTTTTGGCTCGCGGATTATCGCCCCGAGTCACCTGTAAATCATCTTCGTCTTCTGTTACATCCCCCACATATTCTTCGTCGGAGTCGGCCATGTTCGTAGATAAGAGTGGAGAGAGACAGACAGAGAGAGAGAGGATCTAAGCGGAAGACTGAAAATGGTCCAAGCTTCCGACGGAGCTCCGTTGGAGAATATCCTCCCTCTCTCCTCTTTCACTGAGTCGCAAAGTCGCAATCTCTTTCAAACTATATATATAATTATATAATTATATATTTTCAAATAGCTCCGACGATAGCCGTAGACGGTTAAGCTATAAATTCACCCCCCAATGTGGGGAAGAAGATTCATTCGAGCTGGTGTAGCAGTTCAAATCCGTCCAGTCACTGTCCGCCCTGCCCCTCCTCTTCTTTCTCGCACACTGCACCAACTTTCTCTTTTGCATTCTCCTCGACCGCGACCTCGCCTGCCTACACCCACTTTGTTATATCTGAAGTCCCCTCCAATTAGGCATTGTTCCGCCGAAGTCCGCATGATGGCGTCTCAAGAGCGAGAGACTCTTCCTGACGTGTAAGTGATGCCCCGCTTAGGTTATTCTGTTTCTTTTTTTTTTTTCTTTGCGTTCCCACTTTTGAGTCACTTTCTTTCTAGTCCCCAACATTGGAAACTGACATGACAATAGAGCTAAGCCTATCAACTACCATGTCTCTCTTTTCGACTTGCAGTTCGGTGGTTCATGGGAATACAAGGGTGCTTTGCAGATTGATCTCAGTGTGTCCCGTGCTACTAGCGAGATTGTGCTGAACTCGAAGGAGATCGAAGTTCAAAATGCTGAGATATTGGGGAAAGACGGTACGTGTGGGAGCATATTGGTTATGATATGGGGTAAAAGACTAATACCGGTTTTCTTACCATAGGGAGCCAATTGGCCAAAGCAACCCAAATAACCTATGACAAGCAATCGGAGCGAGTTTCCCTTGTTTTCTCGCAAGAGATCGCGCCGGCAGATGTTGTGCTTTCCATCAACTTTACGGGTACCATGAACAATGCCATGGCCGGCTTCTACCGCTCGAAGTATAAGCCCGTTGGTGAGCCGTCTGCCGACACCCCCAAGGAGGATGAATTTTACTATATGCTAAGCACTCAATTTGAGTCTTGCGATGCGCGAAGGGCTTTCCCTTGCTTCGATGAGCCCAACTTGAAATCAACCTTCGATTTCGAGATTGAAGTCCCCAAGGGACAGACTGCACTGAGTAACATGCCTATTCAATCCGAAAGAGACGGAAACAAACCAGGTTTGAAGTTTGTCACATTCGAGAAGACGCCGGTTATGAGCACCTATCTTCTGGCCTGGGCAGTTGGTGACTTCGAATACGTTGAGGCTATGACAGAGCGAAAATACCAGGGAAAGAGTATTCCTGTTCGAGTTTACACCACGCGAGGCCTTAAAGACCAGGCTCGCTTTGCACTAGAATGTGCTCACCGCACCGTTGACTATTTCTCGGAAGTCTTTGAAATTGAATATCCCCTCCCCAAGGCTGATCTCCTGGCTGTTCACGAATTTGTGAGTAACCACTTATTCCCTATGAGTTCCAAGCTTTTTATTTGAGCTAATTTCGGATCTCTAGGCCATGGGGGCCATGGAGAACTGGGGTCTTGTGACCTATCGAACGACCGCTGTTCTCTTCGACGAAGGAACTTCCGACAACCGCTACAAGAACCGCATTGCTTATGTTGTAGCTCATGGTTAGTCCCTATATTCGATCTCTGGGTGCCGGCGCCAGGATTGATTTGATGACTGACTCACTTTACAGAGCTGGCTCACCAGTGGTTTGGCAATCTCGTCACCATGGACTGGTGGAATGAGTTGTGGCTGAATGAGGGATTTGCAACCTGGGTCGGTTGGCTTGCTGTGGATCATTTCTATCCTGGTGAGATTTGTTCTCTTCTGGTTGAGGAACATCCGACACAGTATCTAATGTGCAAGCAGAGTGGAACGTCTGGTCTCAGTTTGTCGTACGGAATGCCCGAGGTAATATCCGCTGTCCCAAAACCAATATTAACGTTCTTTCAGGCTGAAGGTGTGCAACAAGCATTCCACCTTGACTCGCTCCGCGCTTCCCACCCCATCGAAGTTCCCGTTCGGAATGCCCTCGAAGTCGACCAAATTTTCGACCATATCAGCTACCTGAAGGGAAGCTCCGTCATTCGCATGCTGAGTGTTCACCTTGGTAGAGAGACTTTCTTGCGAGGAGTTGCGGACTACCTTAAGTCTCACGCATATGGTAAGGTATCAAACAAGAATATGAGTAACATTTGCTGAGTGGTCATAGGAAATGCAACCACAAATGACCTGTGGTCTGCCTTGAGCAAAGCCTCCGGTCAGGACGTGCATTCCTTTATGGTAAGTAAATATTGACTCTTTGTTTGGTCAGCCCAATATCTAACTGATCTGCACTAGGATCCCTGGATTCGTAAGATCGGTTTCCCGGTCGTTACCGTGACAGAAGAGCCTGGCCAAATTACCGTTAGCCAGAATAGATTCTTGTCTACCGGCGATGCGAAGCCAGAGGAAAACGAGACCAAATGGTGGATTCCCCTCGGCATCAAATCCGGACCGAAGCTGGCGACTGTTGACACCCGTGCGCTCACCGCAAAATCTGATACTGTTGGAGGAATTGGGCAGGACGGTTTTTACAAGATCAACAAGGACCTGTCTGGGTTCTATCGAACCAACTATCCTCCCATGCATCTGGCAAAGTTGGGTCAGTCGCTTGATCTCCTGAGCACCGAGGACAAAATCGGTTTGCTGGGTGATGCAGCTGCCCTTGCAGTCTCTGGTGAGGGCACTACACCTGCCTTGTTGACTCTGTTGGAAGGATTCAAGGAGGAACAAAATTATCTGTGAGCAACGTCTCCTTCTAGTTCTTTGCTGTCATCTCTGACCTCTTATTCTGCAGTGTTTGGTCCCAAATCTCTGCGTCCCTGGCGAACCTTCGGTCGGTTTTCTCCCAAAACGAGAAAGTGGCCGAGGGATTGAAACACTTTACCCTTAAACTGGCTTCCCCCGCGGCGGAGCGGATTGGCTGGGAGTTCAAGCCCGACGAGGACTACCTCATTGTGCAGCTTCGGAAGCTGCTCATTGCAATGGCCTGTAACGCGGGTCATGAAGGGTGAGTTCTTTTTCCCTCGTCTTCGATTGTTGGACATTTTCTAATACTGTCTCGAAATTTTATAGATTTGTCTCGGAGGCCAAGCGCCGTTTCGATCTCTGGGCGACCGGAAAAGATACCAGTGTCATTCATACTAATCTACGGTCAGTGATTTTCAGCGTCAATGTGTCGGAGGGCGGCCGTAAGGAGTACGATGCCGTTAAGGAGGAGTATCTCCGAACCGACTCTGTGGATGGAAAAGAGATTTGTCTGTCTGCACTTGGACGCACGAAGGATGCGGCTCTGGTAAAGGACTACTTGAACTTCGTGTTTTCGGATAAGGTGGCTATTCAGGACATCCACAGCGGTGCCGTATCTCTGGCCGCCAACTCGAAGGTCCGCCATTTGCTATGGCAGTATATCAAGGATAACTGGACTGCCGTGGAAACCCGATTGTCATTTAACAACGTTGTGTTTGAACGCTTTGTCCGTATGGGTCTATCAAAGTTTGCCGATCACCAGATCAGTGACGACATTGCGGACTTCTTCAAGGACAAGGAAACGGGGGCCTATGACCGTGCACTTGTGATTGTTTCAGACAACATTCGAACCAATGCATCCTACAAGGAGCGCGAGGAGGCGTTGGTTCTCGAATGGCTGCAGGCACATGGTTACGCGTAAGTACCTTAATTTTTGACAATTTATTTGTTCAAACTCTTTGGTTTTCATACAATGTAAAAGGGGGTTTCTAGATTTAGATCATTGGTCAGATGGGTAATATACCCACGAGGCTGAGTTTATGCACGGGAGAACAGTTGAGCAGGTGATTTCGATGAGAAGTGGAATCAAGTATAAAACGCTCGTGATATAGATGTAAAAAGAGAATCCAAAAAAAAGGTATAGAATACATGTATGTATCGAATATAGAAAATATAGAAAATCCGAGTGGTTTGTGACGTGAAACAAAGCTGCGCATCAGGTGCGTCTGCCTCCCTGCACCTCCTATCATTTCAGGCGACTGTTCCATCATTGTCCCCTCCCCCGACTTCCTAGGAACTTCGACTCCATCTTGTTTTTTTTTTTACCTTTCTTATATTCCTCTGGACTCGTGTGTACTCTATCTCTTCATTTCAACTTCTCCGCCTCCCAAGTTTCATCATGAATCCCGAGTAGTAAGCCTTCCCTATCTCCCATCCCCCTCAAATTCCCTTTTATGCGCCCTACTTTGGTCCGCTATATTAGTCTACTCGTGTGTTGGATTTGACTAATGTGATTTTGATTTCTAGAGTATCGTCGCGTCACTGATTTGATCGTTACCCGACCCAGCTCGCCAAACTTGCCGATCTCCGTTGCCTAACAATCGAGATAGATACGATTACCTTTTCAAGCTGCTCCTCATCGGTGACTCCGGTGTTGGAAAGTCTTGCTTGCTGCTTCGTTTTGCCGATGATACCTACACCGAAAGCTACATCTCGACAATCGGTGTTGACTTCGTACGTCTCGGAATCGACAGGATATTTGGCCGCAAGAGAATAGCGGTGCTGACGGGTCATCATAGAAAATCCGCACAATCGAACTCGATGGCAAGACCGTGAAACTTCAAATTGTATGGGTATATTGAATATCCAACACTTGAAGCGAAACTAATAATACATACAGTGGGACACTGCCGGCCAGGAGCGATTCCGTACCATCACATCTTCTTACTACCGGGGAGCTCATGGAATTTGCGTGGTTTACGATGTCACTGACATGGATTCCTTCAACAACGTGAAGCAGTGGCTCCAGGAGATTGACCGGTACGCTACCGAGGGTGTTAACAAGCTGCTCGTTGGAAACAAGAGTGATATGGAGGACAAGAAGGTCGTGGAATACACCGTTGCCAAGGTATGTCTACAGACTCACGTTGGGACGATGAGAAGAAAGCCAGCCTATTAACATGTCTTGATTGCACTTTTATAGGAGTTTGCCGACAGTCTCGGAATTCCTTTCCTCGAGACTTCGGCTAAGAACGCTTCGAATGTTGAGCAGGCATTCTTGACAATGGCACGGCAGATCAAGGAACGCATGGGAACGGCCACTGTCAACAACAAGCCGACCGTGCAGGTTGGCCAAGGCCAGGGTGTCCAGTCTGGATCGGCAGGTGGCTGCTGCTAAACGACACGATGTTCTCTTTGTGTGGTGCGGTGCTTCACTTTGGCGCAATGTTACATCATGAATTCAAGGGTTCCAAGCGGCGTGATATTTAATCGGCAGAAGTCAGGCTTGCTATGCCCTTTGGAAACTCGGCATGTTCCTGACGGGCAAGAAGATTCTCCACGGAGCTGGCAATCGTTATGATGCGGTTGGGGATCTCTTTTTCTTGCCTTGGATTCGCCTTAGACGACCTGCGTTCTATTCTCGTTCTGCGTTTGCTTATGCGATTACCGCCGGTTTCGTTTCTGCGTTCCTATGATTTCCTGGCCACGTCTCTGCTCTATTACCTTGGTCCATCATTCTCTCTGTGTCTTCCCCCCCCTCTTTCACCTTTTTATTCTCTATTTTCGCTTTTTTTTTTCTGTAGGTTGGATTTCTCTCTTGTGAATGGACTAATAGCGAGAACTTTGTGACTTCTCGAGGCATGTTGCCTCGCATGGGGCTACTTTCTTTTTCCGTTCCTTTCTAGTAAACTAGTGCGTTGTACTTTGTAGATTGCCCCTGAGTTAAATATAAAACTTATGCGTTGTCAAGGTATCTAGGAAGATATATAATCACATGCAAATCACAGGCACTTCAAACAATAGATCATCAGCACTTAAGATACCTAGGTAGTCCGAAGATATAATTTAAAATTCCGAAATTTCGCGAATGTGAAACATTCAAGTCACTTAGCATGCAGGTACCGAGGATATAAAGAAATCAGATCAAATCAAATCAAATCAAATCAAATCCTGAAAATAATCTCTGAACAAGGGGAATATGCGGGCGTTTCGGAATGCAGTGGAGTTGGGAGCCGAGGCACACCAGCACTTCGGTAAAACGTCATGAACATCCCATTCCCCCTTCAAGCCGACAGTCATTTTCGATGATCTTAAGTTCTAAACATTTTTAAGATATATTTCATCTTCTTCCTCTTTATAGGTCACACGTCACACCTGACAGTTCAATAATCCATTATGTCTCAAGGAGCCGATCAGAGAAACGCAGCATCTGCTGCTGTTCAGCAGAGTGATAACATCGCGCACGCGCTGGCGGGTGCGGGAGGTGGTGTTTTGTCGATGGTCTTGACGTATGCTTCCCCGCGTTTTCCCCATCGCTACCGCTAACCCCATACCCACTCTAGATACCCTTTGATCACTTTGTCGACAAGAGCCCAAGTCGAGTCGAAACGTGCGCACTCGACCACTCTTGACGCCGTACGCCGTATTGTACAGAGAGAAGGTATCTCCGGACTATACTCCGGCCTGGAATCAGCGTTGTTTGGAATCAGCGTCACCAATTTTGTGTATTATTATTGGTATGAATTCACGCGTTCAGCCCTGGAGAAGGCCGCCCTCCAGGGAGGCCGAGCCTCGAAAAAGCTCACGACGGTGGAGTCTATGATTGCGGGTGCTATTGCAGGGAGTGCCACAGTGCTGATCACCAACCCGATCTGGGTCATCAACACTCGCATGACTGCCCGCAAGTCTGAGGCGGAGGAAACATTGCCTGGTGCTAAGAAAACGAAGGCATCCACCCTCAGCACCCTAATGGACCTCCTCCAGCAGGAGGGCCCCAAAGCCCTATTTGCCGGCGTCCTCCCGGCGTTGGTCCTGGTAATCAACCCAATTTTGCAATACACTATCTTTGAGCAATTGAAAAACGTGGTGGAGCGCCGCCGGCGTATGACCCCGAAGGATGCGTTCTACTTAGGTGCACTGGGCAAAATCTTGGCCACTAGCCTCACCTACCCATATATCACCATCAAGAGCCGAGCGCATGTTGCCAGCAGGGATGGCCCCAAGGAGAGCTTGAACGGAAGCCTGAAGAGGATCATTCAGGAAGAGGGCTGGAAGGGACTGTACAAGGGTAAGCATTTTCTTCGAAAGTCATACCTGGCTGTTCACTAACATATTTTCCTTAAGGTATTGGGCCGAAGGTTACCCAGAGCGCCATCACTGCTGCATTCCTATTTGCGTTTAAGGATGTGCTATATGATATGATGGTATCTGCCCGTAGAAAGGGCCGCATCGCTAAATAGATGGGGCAATTATTTCCAAGTCTACCAGACATATGTGACAACTCATATGGTCACGCTTTCTGGGGAGACAGGGTCGGAACCCTCAAATGTTCACTATGTATACTTGTTCGAGTTCGATGGCTTGGTGAAAGCTCTCAAAGTTCTCGAAGATTTCGGGGACTCTTTTCAAAGTGATACCCAGGTACCCTACAAATCTGTAGATTAATTAATTAAATTGAAATTACTTTACATCTTCACACATCAATTCTATATTCATTGAAGACTCTTATAGTTACAAAAAAGGTCCATAGTTCAAATCTGACCGCCTTACCTTGGTTCACCGCCCATCGCCGCTCTTACCCGCGTTATCGCGTTCTTGACGCGATTCTGCTCCATTTCTCCACACTTTCTCCTGTATCTTCTGCAATCTGGACAATTTTCAGTTCGGGCACTGATTTCACTCTGTCTCTCAATCTGTATTTGGGGATTCTACACATATTTCTCTCAGGTATACTTCTCTCGGTTCGTTTACATGGGAAAACTCCTAATGCGTGGTAGATCCAAGCTTGCCTGTCCATTGTCGCACCGCATAGCATCACCCTTGTGACCCTCGTGCCCCTCGCTTGGAAGTTCTGTGCTCGATACAGATATTGAATTGCCCATTCAGAAACAATATCTTGAACGACTGCATTGCCTAATTTAGCTCTAATTGGGCTGTCAAGGCTATACCGGGACAATTTCTTTCCTAGCAAAGCTATCAAAGACATACGTTGGTTGCTGCTAAAGGAAGGACAGAAACAGACTTATGGGACTGATGGGCTGGAAGACAAGAACTGAAATCTTGGATTCAGTGTGAGAGCGGGAGGCCGATGTTATGTCTTTCTCACTTTGCAATCGTCCGAGACCAGACGTGAGCGAGCCGAAATTCACATCATTGAAGTCAAAAATGTGAGAGATCTCTTGTTCCTTTCTATATTCAAATCTGACTGTTGGTTTTTTTTTTCCTTTTCCTAGCCCAGAACGTCAGCTGTGCTGCTGAAATGTCTCACGACTTTTTTAGTATTAAGGACCAGGGTATAGCCCCTGTATTTCCTGGTCTGTCAGCCCGAAGCATCCCAGAAAACCCAGATATTCAACGTGAGACTCTGCGTTTGCTCCTGCAGTATTCTAGAGCCTCTTGTCTGCCGTCAGCTCCGGCCACTTCTGGCCATACGGCTCAAGATGACTGGCAGACTGAAGTCCAGCCCAGTGAGGCCTCACCTCTCCAAGTATCACCTCGACCCACGCGTTCATCAAGTGGTAGCCGTGCCACTCGATCTTCTCCTTCTCACTCTGTCCCTGCTTCCTCTGGCAGTCCAATCCGAGTTTCTCCTCGCACTTCTTCGCGCAATTCCTCCCGTGCTTCCTCCCGCGCTCCCTCTCGACTTCCATCTCCCCCAACAGTTTCTGTCTCGTCCTCATATGGCATCTCTCCCAGCCATCGCGAGCGTCAACGAACTCTTAGGGAGAGTGTGGCAATCTCAAATGCCAGTAGGAACGATGAGATAGTTGCTCCTATATTAAAACAACATTTCTCATACCCACCCGAAACCATCTCATCTGCCTCCAGAACACCACAACCCTCGCGGTCAATATCACCGACAGCCGAGCAAAATCTCATCCGTCGCTCTAGTCGAAATAGAGTTAAACCAACCAATTATTATGCCAATCCTTGGGTCAATGTTCGTCTTGACTCTGAAGAGCCAGGCACAACTGTTGAATCTATTTCGGACCCAGTCGTGTCTGCGCCACAGGAACCGAGCCGGGTTTTACCCCGCCGCGCAAATGTCCAAAAGCTACTGTACAACCGTGAGCTTGGAGGTGGAATTAACCGTCCCATTGTCACTGATGTGATCTCGGATCTGAGACCATGGAAGTCATGGCAAGGTGCTTCGGGTGATCTTCTTGTTTTGGCTTGGTCGCCTGATGGCACTCAGTTTGCGGCAGGCGCCGCAGCTAAATCAGACGAACATAATATGCAGTACAACAAAGCCAACAATCTTCTTTTGGGCGATCTTCAAAGCAATCGCCTAAAGGAAATTCCGGATCATTGGATTCCACGACCAACATCCTCAACGGTCGATGACCCGCGGCTTTTCATGAGCGTTAATAATATGCAGTGGATTGGTAACCGACTCTACACTGCTAGTTTCGACAAAACTGTCAAAATTTGGGACGTGGAATCACTTCGCAATGTATCCTGTATCCATACCTTGCAGCACGAGTCCCGGGTGGCGGTGATGTCCGTCTCGAAATTCAACCCGAATATATTGGCTACAGGGACAGAGTCAATTTTGGTCTGGGATACACGAGATCCGGAAAATTTAACGTCAACTCTTCTTCCCATCGACCGCGATGCACGATATAAGCCCAGCTTTGAGTTTTCTTCAACGGCTCTGGCCTGGGGACATACTCCATCGACTAAGGAATTCTTAGCCGGGGGCCTCGCAGAACCAGGGGAAGACCTGATATATAAAGGCCACTTAGGTTTATGGCGAGCCCGCGAATCTGCATTTCAGACCATCAGAATTGCGTCCAACTCACAAAATGTCTTCGACATTAAGTGGCATTCTTCATTGCCCATATTTGCCACGGCCAGTCCAGAAGACCCCCACAGCGCACGGATCAAAGGCATTGGCATTACCACGAAATCCATTGTGAGGGTATTTAGCCTCAATTGTGACCTCCAAAAGCGTGTATCATCCATTATGGAATTCTCCTGTCCAGCTTTGGATGTCAATGAGGTCAGTTTCTGTCCAATGGACTCTAATGGTACATATGTCACTGCTAGCTGCACAAATGGCAAAACCTATGTTTGGGACAATCGGAAAGGAGATAGAATTCTTCACGAACTTCACCATAGGGCCCCCCTCAACCCAATTGATCACCAGCGAAGCCGGGAGACAGCAGACGTGGGTGTTAGGGTAGCTCTCTGGGGTTCATCTATGGACCAGTTTTACACCGGTGCGTCCGATGGTGTCCTCAAACGATGGGATATTCGCCGGTCAACTGAAGATGTCCTCGTTGAGGATGTTGCATCTTTCGACGAGGAGATTATGTGCGCCGCCTTCACCGAAGACCAATCCCACCTCCTAGTCGGGGGTTCTGGAGGAGGCGTGCATGTACTATCATCAGGACCTTGTTCAGATCCCAACATCACGACTTTCGAGTTCGAACATGCCCCAGAGCCCGAAAAGCCTAGTGATAGTGGTGTCCTTGCGGGAAATCAGCTTATCGCATCCGGCCAGGTCGTTAGGCATGAAACATTTGGTATGGGCCAAGGGCCCTCTTACACGGGCCCTTTCGCCGCATGGGCTCGGGATGTTAAACCAGACCTTTCTGCTGATCGAATTATGCAACTCCCTCTGCTCAAAAAATATCAAATCCAACAATTGGATGGACCGCCCCCAGAAGATCGTCATGAACTCGATTTGAATCAGCGACGTGAGGTCAAAAGACAAATAAAACTTGCGGAAATACGAAATCGACGATTCCATAAGAGAAAACGCCAGGAGAATGATGATCCTTCTACGTTCATACTTAGTGGCCCCGTATTTTTGCCTTCTCTTGGCTCTTCCCGCCCGGGGAAGAAGAGGAAGAAGAAAGCTGAGAAAGTCGAAGTGAAAAGGAAAAAAAAACAAGAGGAGAATCATGAAGAACATCAAGATAAGAAAGATGACCGCGGTGAGAATGGGGAAGGGAAAGTCAGAAAAAAATCTCGCATTAAAAAGAAGGCTCGGAAGGGCTCCCGGATAATCAGCAACACTGAAGATGTTGACCTCACCCTCCTAGACTCAGATACGGAGGAGACATCAAACCGACATCGGTTTGACCTTGAGACACTGCTTGAGGTTCTCGAAGAAGATAACTGGTTCCCAGCTAGTGGAGAAATCGATCCTAATATCCAAAAGGAGATTGCCTAATGTGACACCTTGATACTGTTGTGCTTTGCATAGCATTGAAGCGTGGAGTCCTGATTTGGTTTAAAAAAAAATTAAAACAATAATTCACGCGAAAGAGCTATGTTGGTATATATTTGTAAGAAAATCTGATTGGAATCTTGAATGTGGTAGCCTGTTTATGACTACGGAGTACGTGTAGTTAACTAACTAGTTAGGGCTATATATGGTGACATCAGCCCTCAGCCACTGGAGGCGCAGTCTAGATGCCTGAGGCCCTAAATTCTCCGCTTATTCCCAGTATATATCCATGGAACCAAGAACACCTCTCTTTTACTCTCTCTCCTCTATCCTCTTTTGATCTTTTGATTACTGAAGCTTTAAGTCAACGCCATTACAATTTAATTTATCCTTACATTTTTTGAGGTAATCATACTCATGTCGTTCGCCCCGCCTTCCGGACCTCCCCCGCCCTCGGTACCCGACGGATGGAAAGCACAGTATGACGATCGATACCACACTTGGTATGTATTGTATATGCATTTATATGCATCTTAATAGAGATTGAAGTATGGCGTTCTGACAATCAGCTAGGTTCTATGTGGACCTTGCCACGGGAAAATCGCAATGGGACCGCCCCGAAGGCCCCCCACCGCGCGATGACGGCAATATTCCAAACAATTCTCTTCCGCCATCATACGCCAATGCCGGGCCTGGCGATCCAGCAGTAATAGCCAGTGCAGGAGATCAGAAGCAACATATGGGATCAAACAACCCCTATAATCCTTCAACAAATGCTGGCCCAGGCAACGCCAGCCCTCACATGATCGACGAGGACGCACGACTTGCCGCCAAGCTCCAAGCCGAGGAAGACGCCCGGGCCCACACACGAGGAACCGGAGCCGGATTGGGAGATCGCGGTGCCTCAACGGACTACTACAACGATGCCTCGCGGCCGCAGTCCACCGGTCCGGGCGGATATGCGGCGGGCCCAGCGTCGCATAGCCCAATGCCTGAGCAGGAACAGAAGCGCAGCAAGGGTGGATTTTTGAGCAAGCTGTTGGGCAAGAGCTCGGGCTCAAGCAGCAGACCGCCTCGGCCGCAGCAACAGTACGCCTCATATGCCCAGCAAGGTCCTCCCCCTGGTGCATACTACGGTGGTGGTGGATATCCTCCGCAGCATGGCCCCCAGCCTGGGTATGGACATCCCGGACCGGGATACGGAGGTGGATATGGAGGATACCCGCAGCAAGGTGGGTATTACCAGCAGCCAGCTCGCAGGCAAGGCGGTGGAGGTATGGGAACTGCCGGTGCTGCTGCTCTGGGTGTTGGCGGTGGTTTACTTGGTGGTATGTTGATCGCTGATGCTATGGATGATCACGATGATTACGGCGGCGGTGATGACTATGGTGGTGATGATGGTGGTGATTGATGACTCCCGAGGCGACTTCTAAGCTTGGCGTTTCAATTTTTGTTCAGCATTTTTCTTCTTTAGTTTGTTACTGGGATGGACTTCAGGATAAGGGATAGGCCTCTTTGTACAGCTCGAGGGACTTCTAGGCGCTTTGACATCCCTGGAGTTGGGGGAGGATTCCTTTTGTTTTGCCCAGACAACTCTAGTCATTTATCGACGGTTGGCTCCAAACTTTATGAGCCACGAGCAGCTCCAGCTAACTCTGTATCATACAATCAGCCGCGAGACAATGACAAGAAATCATGTCAAGAGCGGTCAATATTAAAGTAATGAATATTCTATCCGCGCCGCCGGGCAGGACCACTGGTATCTCTACCAGTTGAACCAGCCTGAGTCGCATCGTTGGCCGTAGGGTTAGGGGAACCAGTGCCCGCCATCCAGCTGGCAAGATCAAACCCACCACCATTCATGGCGTTGGTAGTGGCACCGGTTATGGGCGAGGAGCGGGAATGCTGCTCAAATTCAGCACGCATCTCAGGATCCACTAGACAAGAGAGTTAGACACCAAACATTTAAACAGGGCCAAGGAAGATGGGGGTGATAGACATACTACTATCCATGAGCTTGGGCATGATGAACATGAGACCCAGCGCGACAACGGCAAGTAAGACCATTGGGTTTTTGACAAGACTCAAGGGAGAGACTGCGATTCAGTTCAAGGTCAGTACAACTATAGACATTTACTGCAGGTCGTATCTACCAGGAGGGGTTGGGGGGAGGGGGCAAGCTCACATTGAGCACGCTGCTCATAGAAGACCTTCCGTCCAAGAAGTTTAGCCTCAACAACCACATCGGTCTGTTTCTTTCCAGCAATATCCATAATGTATTTCTCTGCGCCACGGTTATCCCATGGGTTCCCGCGGAAAGTTTCCCAGATACCGAGAATGGATCCATCAGCCGCAACATCGACGCGGTAGGGGGCAAAGACGTAATCGCCAGCGGAGCGGATATCAAGCAAGTATGACTCTGGCTGAGCATTGGAGTCGGAGGATGGAAGATCATGGAACACAAATGTTGCCGAGCGGGTCAACGATGCGGAGAGGATGTGATCTTTCCCACCGGAGGGGAGAGTTGTGAGAGTGGCATGGCTCGTTGCGGGGAGAGCATGCGGGTTTGGGAGGGAACTAGAGGCGGGGATGGTAATTATCAAAGAACTGGCAGATACTAGACTGCCAACTCCTAGCAGGAGAAGAGAGGGGAGCGAGAAATACATGACGGAGATATGTTGCTGTGGAAGATAGAGGGCCATGAACTGATCAGCAAGCAGTGTCTGTATCACGTGATGCATATGTTCACTAGCTCTTGGACAAGCATCTCGAATCAAATCATCTTGCTTTTCAAGACCCAGAGTACCATGCCTGTCTACCTTATTTCCAGGTATCTAATAGTCCCCAGCAAGTCTGGCTGCCCCAAGAGACTTATCATCTAACGTCATATGAATAGGATCGCGGATCCCCTCTTCGCCCTGACCATGGGTGTCTCTGCTGCCCTCACTCGCATCCGCCGTGACCAGCGCGAACAGCACCCTGAGCGCGCATCAGAAATCACATACGGAAGTATCGTACAAACGAGCGGGCACCGGTTAAGACGGTGGTGGAATGGAGACTTCCAGGACGTTTAAACAGGAATTGCGATGCATCATCGGTTTGGAGTTTTGGTCTTGGGGAATCTCACAAAGAGAATTGATGTTAACCCTTGTATTCTATTCGTACATGTATACATTGAACTGGTCCGATTTGCATTTGCATGAAATGGTTATACTCAACAGTTTTGTTAAAGGGTATGCTATACTATGATTTTTTACAAAGGCAAAGGTTTTTGAATTAAGAATAATTTTCATTCACTAGGATTTTTTTTCCCTAGAAAAAGAGATAGCCTTGTATCTATGCAATCATGCGCAAAAAGAAACCTTGATACCCCATAAGTTCGTAAAACAAGACGTGAAAAGTAAACGAGTGCCAAATGGCAAATAAGAAAGAATCAGAGCGAAACGTTTAGTCAAGCTCCTCGGGCTTCTCCTCAACCTCATCAGCGGAGCGGGCACCACCCTCGGGGGCACCGGCGCCAGGGGGAGCCTGGCCACCGTAAGCAGCGGAGATGATGGGGTTGGCAACAGCCTCAAGCTCCTTCTGCTGGGACTCGTACTCGTCCTTCTCAGCAGTCTGGTTGCTATCGAGCCAGCCGATGACCTCGTTGATCTTGTCCTCGACCTTCTTCTTGTCATCCTCGGAGATCTGGAGCTTGCCCTCGGAAAGAGTGTTCTTGAGGGAGTAAGCGTAAGACTCAAGGCCGTTCTTGGCCTGGATACGGGCAGACTCAAGCTCATCCTCCTCCTTGTACTTCTCAGCCTCGGAAAGCATGCGCTCGATCTCCTCCTTGGAGAGACGGCCCTTGTCGTTGGTGATGGTAATCTTGTTGGACTTTCCGGTACCCTTCTCGAGAGCGGAGACGTTCATGATACCGTTGGCATCGACATCGAAGGTGACCTCAACCTGGGGAACACCACGGGGGGCGGGGGGAATACCAGTAAGCTCGAACTTTCCGAGGAGGTTGTTGTCCTTAGTGCGAGCACGCTCACCCTCGAAGACCTGGATCAGGACACCGGGCTGGTTGTCGGAGTAGGTGGAGAAGGTCTCGGACTTCTTGGTGGGGATAGTGGTGTTACGCTTGATCAAAGGAGTCATGACACCACCAGCGGTCTCAATACCGAGGGAAAGAGGGGCGACATCGAGAAGCAGGATCTCGTTGGTGGACTTGGAAGACTGGTCACCGGACAGGATAGCGGCCTGGACGGCGGCACCGTAGGCAACGGCCTCATCGGGGTTGATGGACTTGTTGGCGTCCTTGTTGAAGAAGTCGGAGACGAGCTTCTGGATCTTGGGGATACGGGTAGAACCACCGACGAGGACAATCTCGTGAACGGAGGACTTATCGATCTTGGCGTCACGGAGGACACGCTCAACGGGCTCCATGGTGCCGCGGAAGAGATCCTGGCAGAGCTCCTCGAAACGGGCACGGGTGATGGAGGTGTAGAAGTCAACACCCTCGAAGAGAGAGTCGATCTCAATAGAGGTCTGGGCAGCGGAAGAGAGGGTGCGCTTGGCACGCTCGCAAGCAGTGCGGAGACGACGGAGAGCACGTGCGTTGGTGGTGAGATCCTTCTTGTGCTTGCGCTTGAACTCGTTGACGAAGTGGTTGACCAGACGGTTATCGAAGTCCTCACCACCCAAGTGAGTGTCACCAGCAGTGGCCTTAACCTCGAAGATACCCTCCTCGATGGTCAGGAGAGAAACATCGAAAGTACCACCACCAAGATCGAAGATCAGGACATTGCGCTCACCCTCGACCTTCTTGTCAAGACCGTAGGCAATAGCAGCGGCAGTGGGCTCGTTGATGATACGGAGGACATTGAGACCGGCAATGAGACCGGCGTCCTTGGTAGCCTGACGCTGAGAGTCGTTGAAGTAGGCAGGGACAGTGATGACAGCGTTGTTGACGGTGCCACCGAGGTAAGCCTCAGCGGTCTCACGCATCTTAACGAGGATCATAGCGGAGATCTCCTCAGGAGTGAACTGCTTGGCCTCACCCTTGAACTCAACCTCGATGACGGGCTTGGTAGCCTTCTCGACGATCTTGAAAGGCCAGTGCTTCATATCGGCCTGGACCTCAGCGTCCTGATAACGGCGACCAATGAGACGCTTGGCATCGAAGACAGTGTGGTGGGGGTTCATTGCGACTTGGTTCTTGGCGGCATCACCGATGAGACGCTCCGTGTCGGTGAAAGCGACGAACGAGGGGGTGGTGCGGTTACCCTGGTCGTTGGCAATGATTTCAATGCGGTCATCACGGAAGACACCCACACAGGAGTAGGTGGTTCCCAGATCAATACCGACGGCGGGAGCCATGGTGAATGTGTGTAATCGTTAAAAAAAAAAAAGAAGAAAAGTGTAGAAAGAGATTCGTGTGTCAAGAGGGTAGTGTACAGAGAGGGGGTATTTTGAAAGTGAGTGAAAGAAAAGAAGAGGAGGAGGGTTGCGAAAAGCTCCTATATATTGAGCGGTGTATTGCTCCAGAAGCTTCTAGAGGAAGGCTTCCACGGGGATCCATGAGATTCCACGAGCTTCGATGGCCTAGCAACCAACTCATTACGTCCTTCATTAAGTCTCTAGTAAGTTCCAGGTGTGCCTAGTGGAGTCTTCAAGTATACAAAATACTTGATTCTTTCTAATTTTATTCTTAACGATGACAATTCTATATTATTTTGGTACTTCGATGCAACAGTTTCTTTGATGTTCTCAGCTATTTTTTTTTTATGGCGGGGTATGATGTAATAGTGGGATGACTCTTAAGGTGTCGAAGTATTGTATTAATACAGGAATACAGGAATAATACATGTCTCCAGGGAGACCTTTTTGAGTATTGGTAATGGTTAAGTGAAAAAAACAAACATTGAAATGGAAATTATGTATGCGTCATAATGAATTCATGACTATAAATACACTTGTCATATTACATGAGTAATGGGTTATGTAACCTCCTTGCCAACCTTGGAACCTTGGAATCTTGGCAGTAACCTGCTTCAGCCCTGACTTTTTATAAACAAATCTTCCGTTGTCGAGAGTCTCCTTTTTATTTTATATCCTCAATATGGTAAAATCTTTTTAGAATTAATACTATTTTATATGCTTTTATATGACTTTTTATATGACTTTGATACATTTTCTATATAACTTTTTATACCCCTTATATTATAGCTAACATTTAGCCCAAATCAAACTTGAAGATTTATACAATGCACTGTGTGATATGAAAATGGAGCCGATATCATAAATTTGCCCTCTGCTTATCATCCCTAACTATAGACAAATCGGAGCTAACCCGGAGAAACTAGCATCTTCCCGATGTCTTATTCTTTTTAAGCCTTTGAGAAAAAAAATGCCCGAGAAGGCGCCATCCACGCTAAGCATTTGTCTTTAACCTTGTAGATGTAACATCGATAGCATTAGCCTTGACTCGGTCCAATAAGGTATCTTGGAGTTATGTACTGGCAATTGCGAGTATTTACTCCAATCGCACATCATGAGACATTTATAATAGTGTGCTTATAGCTTCTATTCCCATTTCATCTTCACTTTCATTCGGATTTTGGGATCCTCTTTTCCTATATTCGCTGCATTACAGCGTAAGGAACCCGTGGATAAGATCAAAATAGAGATGGGGTCAGAAGGCTCAGAGAACAAAAATGTGAAGGTGGCAGAGACTACAGTGGATGAAGAGAACATCGATTTCAAGGGGGAAACGGCTGCCATTGAACAAGAGACACACGACAACCCAGAGATTGCTGCATTGCCATTTTCGGTGCGACATTTGATCAATTTGACCGATGACCCCAGCTTACCGACAATCACCTTTCGTTACTTTGTGCTCTCAGTCATTTTTGTTATTCCTGGAGCTTTTCTGTCACAGATGAGTAACTTCCGCACAACCAAGGCACCATATTCCATCTTCTTTGTTCAAATTGCCTGCCACTATGCCGGTCACTTTATGGCCAGGGTCCTTCCAAATTGGAACGTTGGAATACCTGGTACTCGCTTTTCTTTTAGCCTGAACCCGGCCCCTTGGAGCATCAAGGAGCATGTCTTGGTCACACTCACTGCAGCTTCTGGGGCCACGTACAACCTGGGGTATGCTCCTATAGTCCTCGCAGAGCTTTGGTACGGTACACGAGTCAATCCAGCGGTTGCGATCTTCTTCATGCTTTCAATCGTATGGATTGGCTACTCTTTTGCTGCTCTTGCCCGACAAATTCTTTTGCCTGACCCGGAATATATCTGGCCCCAAGCTTTGATGCAAACGACATTATTTGAAACTTTCCGTAAAACAGACAATTCATCAGTTCTCGCTCGGCGTCAGATGAAGGTGTTCTTTTTCGCGCTTCTAGGGATGACCATGTGGCAATTCCTCCCAGAATATGTCTTCCCGTTCACCTCATCCCTAGCCTTCCTCTGTTGGGTGGCACCTCACAATCCAGTGGCCAACTTCATTGGCTCAGGTATGGGTGGCATGGGCTTCCTCAATCTCTCGTTAGATTGGTCAAATGTGAACTGGAATGGCTCCTCAATCATGACGACTCCATACTGGACACAGGTCATCTTATTCTTGGCGTTTGCTTTCAATTGCTGGGTCCTACTTCCTGCAGCGAAGTGGGGGAATCTAGGTTCATTCAAGCACGGACTCATGTCCAACAGCCTTTTCCTAGGCAATGGTACAACCTACCCAACCCTCGACGTGCTCACCCCAGACTATCACCTGAACACGACCGCTTACGAGGAGTATGGACCGATGTATATGGGGTTACAAAATGTGTGGGCGACATTTTTTGACTATGCCAAACTTCCAGCAGCGGTCACTTGGATCTTGACGTTTGGATACGCGCAGGTTTCCGGGAATCTCCAAAGAATCTGGTCGTCTCGAAAAGCAGAGAAATCCACGAATAACGAAGGTATTCATCACCAGTATCACGACCGTCTAAACGTTATCCAGAGACAGTACAAAGAGATTCCATGGTGGTGGTATGCTATTCTATTCTTGGTAGCCTTTGTCATTCTGATTATATTCCTCGCCCTCGGCCATCTCTTCATTCCAATCTGGACCTTGTTTGTGGCACTTGCGAGTGCTGCAGTTCTGGTCATCCCGTTTGCTTGGCTTTACGCGATCTCCAACTACCAGCTTGAGACTGGCTCTTTCAACGAACTCATGTATGGCTATATGGTCCACACAAAAGCCGGTGATGCCCACCAACACCCCTGTGGTCCGTCTGTCTATGGGTCTATTGCTGGTGACGCCTGGTATCGTGCGCAGTATATGCTCCAAGACCAAAAGATTGGTCACTACATGCACATCCCACCCCGGACTGTTTTCTTCTCTCAGATTTTCGGCACTTGCATGGGTGTTCCAATCAACTATGCCGTCATTCGTTGGGTCATGGACACCAAAGGCGATTATCTGACTGGCAAAAAAACGGATCCACTAAATCAATGGACAGGACAGTCCCTGCGGACCTCTAACACAATGGGAGTTCAGTACGCTGTGCTTGGCCCAAAGAGGCTGTTCGCTGAGACAGAAATGGCCGTGCTTCCGTGGTCATTCCTTATAGGGGCGGTGATTCCTCCTATTCTCTTCTGTTTTCACCGATTCTTCCCCCGGCTTCGAATTGACTTGTGGAACGTCAGTATCTTTTTTGGGGGGCTAGCGATGTTCTATGGTAACATCAGTACTGGTTATACATCTGCCATTATTGGTGGATATGTTGTAATGTACTGGGCTTACCGTCGCCATTTTGAGGTCTGGAAGCGGTATAACTATATTCTTGCTGCTGCATTTGATGCTGGCTTCAACCTCAACATGTTGCTCGTCTTCTTCTTTTTCGGAGCAGGCAAGCAAATTTCAATGCCAAAATGGTGGGGCAATAACGCAACATCTGTGGAAAGGTGTTTCGCTCTCGATAGCTGATTTACTTTACTAATTTGGTAGTATGAGGAATAGTTCTAATACGATACATAGTACTTGCTACTTTGGACTTCATAAGTGCAGGGGAAAGAACTTCAATGAAGTGCTGTAATACTCTTGTAAAATTGCCGATGGCCATCGGCAGTCATTGACCCATATAAGCAACTTGGATAGGATTGTCTTACTATGTAATTAAAGTCCAATAATTTGCTTACTCTGACCTTTCACTTGATTTTCCGTTCATTTTCCGTAGTTGGGTATTTGTACTTGATGCCTCAGGGCAAGATCTGTCACAGGGTTTGATCTCCCACGACAGCCAATCAGATGACGGGATCCCGTCCTTACAGGTTGTTTTGGTTCGAGGGGACCTTACTTCGCAGACCGTCTTTTAAATTCCACTTGCCCCCTTTCCACCAACCATCCTTCTTACAATTCTCCATCTACTCTAAACAAATCCCATTATGGCTGACCAGGCGACTATCTCCAACTCCAACGAGGAAGCCTTCGCCAAGGGCAAGGGCAAGGCTGACCCCACGCAAGATATGAGCATGGACGAGGAGAGCGAGTCGGAGAGCGAGAACGAGATTGTGAGTCTACAATGTCCACGCCCAACTACTTCTTTTTTTGTACTGACTTTCTTGCGTGTTACTAGGCCGACAATGGTGTGTACCCCACTATCCCCCAAGCAACCCATGCCTGAATGAACACACGCGGCATATCAATCATCAATTGCCTTCATACTGACTCTTTCTGTTTTCTAGATGAGGAGGATGACGCGCAAGACAATCTCAACGACCCCATCGACCAGAGCAACATCATCCAGGGTGGCCGACGCACACGCGGCAAGGTCATTGACTACTCTAAGATCTCCACCGATGAGATGGAGGATGACGAGGATGATGATGAGGAATACCAAAGCCGTGAGGACGACCAAACCAACGATGATGATCAGATGCGCGACTAAGCTCGATGAATACAAAACTACCGGGTGGCATGGAATTGCTTTGAACGATAGGCGCCACGGATCGGTCCACGATGTTTTTTTCTTTCGCGCATGCCCATAACATGTCACACGATTCTGTGATGACAATGAATCAATGAATATCATTTCAGTTTTCTTTTTCCAACCTTGTTAATATACACTTTATCTGTTGATTATTAGTTGGCCGATGTTCAGCCTATATAAATGTAATTCGTAGGAAAATGGATATCTCCAGGGCTATAGCTTGGAATATGCAAATACTTTGCCCATTGAGTTCCATCATAATCCACCTTAAATGGCCAAAGTGACAATAAATAGATTCCCGCGAGAACCACAACTGTGTGTATCCCGCGCGTGTCGATTTCCAGTACTTAGGTCATCACGTGTTGTTCGGCGAATGACGACGCTATGGCCACCTTGATGTTTTATCTCCGCAAGCATCGAGGAGTTGAACTGTGATTGCCTTGGGATTTTGACACTTGCGAAATGCTCGATTACCGTTGAATACCTTATCGATCTGCAATTTATGTTCCTCCTCTTACTCCGCCACAAGCTCTAGCTATATTCGACGACCGTCATGGCTTCACGGTATAGTTCCACCGTTAATATCTCAGTTCATATGAGGATGTCCTTCAGTTAGCTAACGCAGCAGTAATCTAAATAGATTCCCCCGTCAACGTGATCCACGTGCCTCTTCGTCTCTCTTTGATCAATATGGTGGCGACTCCCGCCAAGCTAGCAGATCCCCTGCCCAACAACCAGGTGGGTATGGGTATGGAGGCTACTCCAGTCCAGCGCCTAATGGTTACGCGGGTAACGGTACAGCTGGAGCGGGTTATCAGAGTGCATCACCCGACAAAAAGTGCGTTGAGTTGTTCTTTATTTGAGGTCACCCGTCGTTCACCCAAGGAGGTATAGTTGCTAACCAAGGCTTTGCGATAGGGGACACTACTCCGATTCAGTTCTCTCATCTCTCGAGTCACAAAATGATGCTGAAGTTGAGGGCATCAGCGCCAAGGTCAAAATGCTGAAGGATGTAAGAAGCTTTGCCGCCAAACTGCAGACCCGACGGAAGCAGATGATCGTTTGAAATGACAACTTGCTGACAGGGGAACCATCTAGATCACAATCGCAATTGGCGACGAAATCCGAGATACCACACACATGACCGAACTCAATGATTCATTCGACAACACCCGAGTCCGACTTCGTGGGAATATGAAACGCATGCTTCGCATGGCCGAGAGCACCGGCGTCGGCTGGCGAGTTTGGCTCGGCTTCTTTTTCGCTGTCTTCCTCCTGTTCTTCTATGTGTGGATATTTTGAACGTATACCCTTTCTGTATCTCTAAGAGGTGCACTCGCGCTTTATACCATGTCGACCACGCCTGTCTTTCGTCTTTATCACGTTTAATCTCTCGTCTTCACGCAAGCCCTAGCGACTTGGTTTTTTACTTGATCTCATATGGATCAAGTCACGCATATGACCTATCAGTATTTTGAGCATGGGAATCTTGGCTTTGGCGCTATGAGGTGTTCTGGGACTGTGTCTTTTGATGAGCTATGTATATGCAAACTCCTGCCATTCGCTCAGATGTCGACCAGGGTACTGCCTTCTGGGTCGCCACGTTGGGAACCTGCCTGATATTCACCACCAGAGATAACCCCGGGAGGTTGTCCAATGTGACCTGACGATGATTAGCTTACTTCTGGCTTTATATTGGAAAATGTTTTCAGTAAATTTCGTACATAATGCATATAAAACAATATACAGGGATTGCTCTGGCAAAAGATCCTTTACAGGTTGAGCTTTCCTTCTTATGGAGGACTTCTGGTTGCTTACCTCAAAGTGCTTTCGGGATTATGTTCATTGAATTTGCTCATAGAACATCTTGTCTCATAAGTATCGTAAACTGCCATTAAAACTCCCGAGGGAAAAGCCCCCGGTGTCTATCTTTTCGTACTAACAGAACCGTCATACAGGAAATTGACCAAACATGGCATCATTTTGGATAGCCACTCTAGTTCAGACTGTCCCTGGGCCCACCGATTCGCCGCGGGAACCTTCTAGTAAACCCGCTTCGTCGACTGCCCTGACTGGTTATGGATGCGCGTAGGTCATCGTCACTATAAAGCATGCTGCTAGAATCCAACACATCACCACCACCACTCCAGCGATTGAGGAAACGGCGCTGGGCTTCAGTCTCGGGCTCACGGGGCAGAGTCGGAGGTGGAGGCAAGCCACCACGACTGTTTGGCGTACTGGTGCGAAAGTTCTCGGCAAACCTGGTTTGAATGATACTGGGTTCGTTTTCCTCTTCCTCATCACTCAGCTCTTCTTCGCTGTCTGTGTGCTGCCATTCCCCTTCTTGCTCCGAACCTTGTTCTGCAGCGTCGGGGATATCATCGTCGAGATCGCGCGTCATGCCCTCGCTCACACTCTCACCGTCGGCAGCAGGTATCTCCGCATCTAGATCAGGCTGGTTGTCGAAATCGTCTTCGTCATCGTCATCATACAGTCCTGAGCCCTCATAGTCATCATCGGGGAAACCTTCAGGGATGTCATCATCCAAGTCGCGCTCCATATATTCTCCTTCGCCAATTTCATCTTCCTCGAGTCCTTCTTCGCCTTCCTCGACAAGACCCGAGACCTCCTCCTCCGCGTTGGGAATATCGTCATCCAAATCTCGTTCCATGCCTTCGTCCTCTTCTATTTCCTCTCTGTGCATGCCCATGTCATCGTCCATAATCCCTTCTCCCTCTGCAGCTTCCATCTCAGCTGCAGCTGCCTGTAGGGCCTCTTCGCGCTCCGCTTCCTCCTCTTTCATACCGAGCATTGTTTTTGCACATCCCGCCGGCCTGATCCATGAGTACCCGAATGAGGCGATGTTTAATTTCCGAGCACGTAGCGAGCGTTCTTCCGCGGCTAATGTGGCAATTGTGTTGGCAGAAGAGCGGGATGGCATGAACGAGCGATTACTGGGCGTGCCGTTGCCATTTCGTCGGGCGAGGTGATTTGCAGCGGCATTGTCGCCTTGTTGATCGGAGGTAGAGCGATATGGTTGGGAAGATCCGAACCAAAGTTCGTGGGACTGTCAAGTTAGTTTCCTGTTTAAGAAGCTTGTATCCTAGAGTCTAGCACTCACGTCGCGCGGGGTGATGGATGAAAGGGTGAGCATCGATGCGATGTTCTAGTACCAAATTTGGGAACACGCTTCGTACCTATTCCGAGGTTTCTGCTTATTGGGTTTCGGATTTGGCTTGGAGACACGGGCGCTTTGTAGTTATACTTTGAGGTAGCAGATATGCGAGTGATGTTGGTGGTGTTACTGCGTATTCTAGAGAAGGAACAAAAGTGATAAAAGCAATTGGAGATGTATACGCGTACAATGAAAGGGAAAGCGAAGAAAAGGCCGAGAGCTCCACAGCCAATCAATTCATCTATGCGGGGAGCTCCCCCAACCCTATCAATTTACTATAGAGCTTGTAGTTATATATATGTATCCTATATCTTCTATATGTAGTAAAAATTGAAATTATGTGTATCTTCCATTAATGTTTAATACATCTTCAGGCACTAGGATAGATTTAAGGATCAGTTAAGACAATAGTTAGCAGTTCCACAAATTAATATTGCTTTCACCTACTGATACCCAGTCAATGAGACAGTTGCTGGCTACAGGCATTGCATATGTACTACTCCATGCTACGATGCATGAATCTACTGTAGACTACTAGCTCAAATGGGTCTCGAATGACTGAGACCCTGGAAATTCAAGTGAGATGGTCACAGATATTTTGAGTAGAAGATGTGGAGGTCTACAAAATCTCGACACTTATAATATAATCAAATATAATCATAGTACGAAGTACTTTGTAGAAGAATCCAAATACGGAGTACAACATACATTCATAGCTCATGTCTATATCCCGGAATCACCCGATTACCATGTTAGCGGTGTATCAAATCCGGTGAACCTAAAGGAGACACCGGAAAAAGCCGGGATATTATTGGGAGACTCTTTCTTTTACCTCGACTTTAATTGGAAGAAAGAGATCATGTGATATATATCTCTTAAGGTGAATATGGTACAGATATATATGAACTATAAATCAAAATTGAACTCCTGTTTCACCCGATATATACTGTGGGCTGACTAGACTATAGCTCAGTGTTATGTATTCTTATTATCTCATCTACCTTATCTCTAGATCTTCACATGGGACGGATCACTTTCCTCCGGACTCTATGGGGTAAAGTATATTTTAGTAAAACATGGGGAAGCATGGCCATATTCCGATCGGAGCTGAATCCCTGTACTCCGTAGTAAAAGGTGATTTGTGAATGCAAACGGTTCAAGGGCCCGAAATCGGGCTAGAAGGCATGATTTTGTGGAATGTGTATGGAGTATTACAGGTATTTATATATATGAATAGGACATCTGGAATGTTCCAAATTTCATTCTTTTTGGAATATTTGATATAGGTACTTTAATATTTGTCCTCTTTTTTTTTTTTTTTTTTTTCTCAGGGAGGTAAGCAGACTAAATAGCAAATTAAGCACTGCATCTTTGCCCCACAGGTTTAGTTGATTTTTGCCTCATTTCTGGTACTTTTTTTTTTACTTTGTAGGTATACACTTCAGAGTAGAATGAGCTCTGATCTTTTTATGGGGCTTAACGGGCCTATGGGGCCGCCCCACTGTTGTACCTTGTTTTGAGCTTTAGAGAAGAGAGAGAATTATATTTTATAGATATAATAAATAGTATATAAGTCTAAGTATATAAGTATATAAGTATAGATAAAATCAAATAAGAGTAATAGTTAATTGACGTAGTAAAAAGCTAACCCTGTTGTAAAACCTTCACTCTGATTGGTCGAGTGATGCTTATCTTGGGGATGATTTGCACTCCGTAATCATAATGATTATCATTACTTGGCTGTTTGCGTCTCAAAAGATCTTTCTCTTTACTCTGTATACTCTGTTCACTCTGTATAGTATATGTGTATGTATGTATAGTGTGTATATATGTATACTAGCACATGTAGCATATGTAACATATTTCTTTCAACCTCCCCTTACCGTACTCTTGGCTGCTTTTCTAGCAATTCGCCACGGTAAATCTCCCCACCCATTGTAATTTTCCCTTTGGGTACATCGGGGCTTGCAATCCCCGGACCTACTGTCCCGTAATCACCCTCTCTCTTTTTTTTTTCCCTTCCCCCCCCTCTTTTTTATTCTCTGGTTCTCTTACCTTTCCCCTCTCTTCTACCTTCAACTCTTTCGCAGAAGCTGGGTGACCATTGACACCTTTGTTCCTCCATCACCCACACTGCGACACCCTGTGACGACATCACCTGTCAATCCCCAAATCAGTGGGGACTTTCTAGAAACAATCCCCCCTTCAGTTACCATTCCATTCTCTGCCCCCCGGTGGAAGAATGGGTCTTAACTTGGAGGAGCTTTATGGCAAAGATATAAGTGAAGAACAGGCTCATGAGTATTCTCAGTACCAACCCAAAAAGGGTTATGGCTGGGCCAATGCTCTCCCAGAGCGGCAAGGTCTGTACGACCCTGAATATGAGAAGGATGCCTGTGGTGTAGGCTTTGCAGCGTGAGTGAAGCCCCAATGGGAGATGAGGACACAATTCTAATGGAAATCAGTCACATCAAGGGAAAACCAAGCCACAAGATTGTTAGCGATGGTGAGTGACGGTTCTTTTTTTGCTTGAACTTAAATATCAGAATGAAGCTTATAGCAATTGAATAGCCCGCAATCTATTGTGCAACATGACCCACCGAGGAGCCGTTGGCTCTGATGCACGCGATGGTGACGGTGCTGGTGTGATGACCAGTATTCCACACAAGTTCTTCATTAAGAATTTTGCCCGCGAGGTGGGCGTGGATCTCCCCCCATTGGGACAATATGCTGTCGGCAACTTGTTCTTCAAGCCCGATGAGGAGGCCCTCAAGCAATCCATAACAAGCTTTGAGGAACTGGCCACGACACTTGGCTTGCGCGTGCTTGGATGGCGTGAAGTGCCACGGGATTCAACTATTCTTGGTCCCGCTGCACTATCTCGAGAGCCCATTATTATGCAGCCATTTGTGGTCTTGAAATCAGCATATGGTGAAGGCAACAAGCCGGAGATCACGGACACGGAAAAGTTCGACGAGAGAACTTTTGAGCTTCAGCTGTACGTTCTACGGAAGCGTGCTACTCATGTCATCGGCCTCGGAAACTGGTTCTATCTCTGCTCTCTCAGCAACCGGAACATCGTCTACAAGGGTCAACTCTCTCCCGTTCAAGTGTACACGTACTACCATGATTTAGTGAACGTAGACTACGAGGGCCACTTTGCCTTGGTGCACTCTCGATTCTCTACAAACACATTCCCATCTTGGGATCGTGCCCAGCCCCTACGATGGGCCGCCCACAACGGTGAAATCAACACCCTACGAGGTAATAAAAACTGGATGCGTGCACGAGAGGGTGTCCTGCGGTCCGAGGTCTTCGGTGACGAGCTTGATAAGCTTTACCCTATTGTCGAGGATGGTGGCTCCGACTCAGCTGCATTTGATAACGTGCTTGAACTGCTCATGATCAATGGCGTTCTGTCTCTTCCCGAGGCAGTGATGATTATGATTCCGGAGGCCTGGCAAGACAACCCAGCCATGGATCCAGCCAAGTCCGCTTTCTACGAGTGGGCTGCCTGTCAGATGGAACCTTGGGATGGCCCAGCTCTTTTCACTTTCTCCGATGGACGCTACTGCGGTGCTAACCTGGACCGTAACGGCCTCCGTCCCTGCCGTTTCTATGTAATGGACGATGATCGCATCGTCTGTGCTTCCGAGGTCGGCGCTATTGATATTGACCCCGAGAGGGTTGTCCAAAAGGGCCGCTTGCAGCCTGGAAAGATGCTGCTGGTTGATACCGTCGCTGGTCGGATCATTGATGATGCCGAGCTCAAGCAGACTGTTGCCCGCCGCCAGGACTTTGCCGGCTGGTTGGACAAGGGGCTTCTGAAGCTCTCTACTATCAACCAGACGCTACTTGACTCCAACGTTGATCTTTCTTTTGCCTTGGATAGTAACACAATCCAGAATGACCCTCGCCTCCGCGCATTCGGGTACTCCTTTGAACAAGTCAGCTTGATTCTTGGCCCCATGGCCGCAGACTCCAAGGAAGCTTTGGGCTCTATGGGTAATGATGCACCTCTCGCGTGTATTGCTCAACAGCCTCGCCTACTCTACGAGTACTTCCGCCAGCTCTTTGCTCAGGTCACCAACCCTCCCATTGACCCTATCAGAGAGGCTGTGGTTATGTCCCTCGAATGTTACGTCGGCCCCCAGGGAAACCTGCTGGAAATGGACCCTTCGCAATGTCACCGTCTGCGTTTGCCTTCTCCCATCCTGAGCATTCCCGAGTTCAATGCTTTGAAGAATGTCAATATAGCCCACAAGGATTGGACTGTGCGAACCATCGATATCACATTCGAAAAGAGCAAGGGCACTGCTGGTTATATTGAAGCGCTCGATTCCATCTGCGATGGTGCCACTGAAGCTATTCAGAATGGCGATAAGGTCATCATTCTCTCCGACCGGGCTACATCCGCCGACCGTGTTGCAGTCTCTGCCTTGTTGGCCACCGGTCTGGTGCACCACCATCTCGTCCGAAACAAGTGGAGATCGCTTGCCGCCCTGGCAGTTGAAACTGCCGAGGCTCGCGAGGTTCACCACCACTGTGTTCTGCTAGGATATGGTGCCGATGCCATTAACCCTTACCTGGCTCTGGAATGTATTCTTAAGATGAACCGAGAGAAGTTGATCCGCAAGGACATCTCCGATGAGAAGGTTATTGAGAACTATCAGTCATCCTGTGACGGTGGTATCCTCAAGGTTATGAGTAAGATGGGTATCTCTACTCTCCAGTCCTACAAGGGTGCCCAGATTTTCGAAGCCCTTGGCATTGACGACAGCGTTATTGATCGCTGCTTCTCTGGTACTGCCAGTCGCATCCGTGGTATCACATTTGATCTGATTGCCCAGGATGCTTTCGCCTTCCACGAGCGCGGTTACCCTTCGCGTCCCATTGTCGAAGTTCCCGGTCTGCCCGAATCCGGTGAGTACCACTGGCGTGATGGAGGAGAGGCCCATATCAACGACCCCACCAGCATTGCCAACGTACAGGATGCTGTTCGCACCAAAAACGACAAGTCCTACGAGGCCTATGCAAAGTCTGCACATGAGCAGATCAAGAACTGTACTTTGCGTGGCATGCTGGACTTCGATTTCGACCAGAGGACCCCTATTCCCATTGATCAGGTTGAGCCTTGGACCGAAATTGTCCGCCGCTTCGTGACCGGTGCCATGTCTTATGGATCCATCTCTATGGAATCACACTCCACGATTGCCATTGCCATGAACCGCTTGGGCGGCAAGTCCAACACTGGTGAGGGTGGTGAAGATGCCGAGCGTAGCAAGAGAATGGAGAACGGCGACACGATGCGGTCTGCCATCAAGCAGATTGCTTCCGGTCGTTTCGGCGTTACGTCCAACTACCTAGCGGACGCCGACGAGCTGCAGATCAAGATGGCCCAGGGTGCGAAGCCCGGCGAGGGTGGTGAATTACCCGGCCACAAGGTCGTCGGTCCCATTGCTCGCACTCGGTTTTCCACCCCTGGAGTCGGTCTAATCTCCCCGCCTCCGCACCATGACATCTACTCTATTGAAGATCTGAAGCAGCTTATCTATGATCTTAAGTGCTCTAATCCCCGATCTCGTGTCTCTGTGAAGCTCGTATCTGAGGTTGGTGTTGGTATTGTCGCCTCTGGTGTGGCCAAGGCTAAGGCCGATCACATCTTGATCTCTGGCCATGATGGTGGCACCGGTGCCTCGCGCTGGACCGGTATCAAGTATGCCGGTCTTCCTTGGGAATTGGGTCTCGCAGAGACCCATCAAACTCTGGTTTTGAACGATCTTCGTGGTCGTGTTGTGGTTCAGACTGATGGCCAAATTCGTACCGGCCGTGATCTTGCCATCGCCTGTCTGCTTGGAGCGGAAGAATACGGGTTTGCCACGACTCCTTTGATCGCATTAGGATGCATTATGATGAGAGTGAGAACATCCTGTCTCTGATTTTCTAACGAGCGGCATATTAACAAATATATTTTTCTCTAGAAATGCCACCTGAATACCTGTCCTGTTGGTATTGCGACCCAGGATCCCGAACTGAGGCAGAAATTCAAGGGTACACCCGAGCATGTTATCAACTTCTTCTACTATGTCGCCAATGAGATGCGTGCTATCATGGCTAAGCTGGGTATTCGTTCGGTCAACGAGATGGTCGGGCGTGCCGAGCTGCTTAAGATCCGGGACGATATTCGTAATGTCAAGCAGGAACGAATTGACCTGTCACTCATCCTGACCCCCGCTCACTCGCTTCGCCCTGGAGTCGCTACCTACAATGTTCGCAAGCAGGACCACCGCCTTCACACCCGCTTGGACAATAAGTTGATTGCTGAATCGGAACTCGCTCTTGAGAAGGGTCTACCCTGCCGAATTGAGTGTGATATAGTTAACACCGACCGTGCTCTGGGTGCTACTCTCTCCTATCAGATCAGTAGACGTTATGGCGAAGCTGGTCTTCCTCAGGATACCATCCATGCGAACATCAAGGGCTCTGCTGGCCAATCCTTTGGTGCCTTCCTCGCCCCCGGTGTCACCCTTGAGCTTGAGGGTGATGCCAACGACTATGTCGGCAAGGGTCTCTCTGGTGGCCGTCTCATCGTCTACCCCCCGCGAGGAGCCGCTTTCAAGGCCGAAGAAAACGTCATCGTCGGTAACACTTGTCTTTACGGTGCTACCCGCGGAACTTGCTACTTCCGTGGCATGGCTGCTGAGCGTTTTGCTGTCCGTAACTCTGGTGCCACTGTTGTCGTCGAGGGTGTCGGTGACCACGGATGTGAGTACATGACCGGTGGCCGCGTACTCAACCTCGGACCCACTGGCCGCAACTTCGCCGCTGGTATGTCTGGTGGTATTGCCTACGTTCTGGATAAGAACCAGGACTTCCATTCCAAGGTCAACTTGGAAATGGTTGAAATCTCCAGTATCGAAGACCCGTCGGAGATTGCCTTTGTCCGTGGGTTGGTTGAAGATCATCACCATTACACTGGCTCTGAGTTGGCTGCTCGCATCCTGCTCGACTTCACTCGTGCTCTCCCTCACTTCGTCAAAGTTCTGCCAACTGACTACAAGCGTGTCATGGAGGAAGAGGCTGCCAAGGCAGAGGCTGCAAAGAAGGCCGAATTTACTCTTCCTCAGCTTCCTAGCACCCCAGTTAAAACCGAGAAGGTGAAAGTCGATGATACCAAGAAGACCGACTTGCTGGATATTGAAGACAGCATCAGCGACTCGAAGACTGAAAAGAAGCGCTCTGCATTGATCTTGGACAAAACAAGAGGTTTCATGAAGTACAGCCGCCGCAGTGAGAAGTATCGCAACGCGACAACCCGTACTCGCGACTGGGGCGAGATCTCCCATCGTCTCAGCGAGGACGAGCTCAAGTACCAGTCTGCCCGTTGTATGGATTGTGGTGTTCCATTCTGTCAGTCCGATACTGGCTGCCCCATTTCCAACATCATTCCTAAGTGGAACGAGTTGGTTTTCCAGGTTAGTTCCACAAATAAAGATCCAGTCCCGACTGATTTTGATTTACTAAACCCACCCAGAACCAATGGCAGGATGCTTTGAACCGTCTCCTTATGACCAACAACTTCCCCGAGTTCACCGGTCGTGTCTGTCCTGCGCCTTGCGAAGGATCCTGTGTTCTAGGAATTAACGAAGACCCCGTCGGTATCAAATCCATCGAGTGCGCGATTATTGATCGTGGATTTGAGATGGGCTGGATGGTTCCCTGTCCTCCCAAGACCCGCTCTGGCAAGACCATTGCTATCATCGGCTCTGGCCCTGCTGGTTTGGCCGCTGCCGACCAGCTTAACCACGCTGGCCACAGCGTCACTGTCTATGAGCGTGCCGACCGAATGGGTGGTCTTCTCATGTACGGTATCCCTAACATGAAGCTCGACAAGAAGGTTGTCCAGCGCCGTATCGACCTCATGGCCGCTGAAGGTATCAAGTTCGTTGCGAACACTGCTGTTGGTCCTGACTGCGAGGTTTCTCTGCAGTCCCTTCGTGCCGCAAATGATGCTGTCATCGTTGCCACTGGTGCCACTGTTGCGCGTGATCTCAAGGTCACTGGTCGTGAACTGGATGGCGTGCACTTTGCCATGCAGTTCTTGCATAAGAACACCAAGTCCCTCCTCGACTCCGGTCTTTCGGATGATGCATACATCTCTGCTAAGGACAAGCATGTTGTCGTCATTGGTGGTGGTGATACCGGCAACGATTGTATCGGTACATCTGTCCGCCATGGTGCCAAGTCGGTGACCAACTTCGAGTTATTGCCCCAGCCTCCCCCAGAGCGTGCCCGTGACAATCCCTGGCCTCAGTGGCCCCGTATCTACCGCGTCGACTATGGTCACACCGAGGTCAAGACGCACATGGGCAAGGACCCACGTGAGTACTGTGTCATGTCGACAGAGTTTGTTGACGATGGCAACAACCACGTCAAGGGCATTAACACTGTCCGGGTTGAGTGGACTAAGAGCGCTACTGGCGGCTGGGACATGAAAACCGTCGAGGGTAGCGAGCAATTCTTCCCCGCCGACCTTGTCCTCCTCTCTATGGGATTCTTGGGACCTGAGGAGCGTGTCTTTGGTGAGGATATTGAGCTTGACCCTCGTAAGAACGTTAAGACTCCTCCCGGTCACTACTCTACCAACATCCCCGGTGTCTATGCGGCCGGTGACTGTCGCCGTGGACAGTCTTTGATTGTCTGGTGAGTTTTGGTCCAATTCCTACTAGAAATTTCTACTAATATAATTCCAGGGGTATCAACGAAGGTCGCCAGTGTGCTCGCGAAGTGGATTCTTTCCTCAGCGGAACCAGCTCCCAACTTCCAGTCACCGGTGGTATCGTCCGTCGTCCTGCCATCGACTCCGTTCCCCAACCCACTGAGGTTGCTGCTTAGTATAGCGGTGCGGGACATGTTTACGAATTTGACGGCCATTATCACGATAAAAGTTTCATTTCGATGCGGAAAAGTTCATCAAATGGGATAAACTTGTGATTTAGACGGGATTTCATGGGGTTGGTTTTCTGCGCGAATGAAGAAGCCTCTCTTTTTATTTTCATCTCTTGTTTCTGTTTCAGCGTTTTTATTTCTTATTTCTTGTTTTTCTTTTTTCAAGTTTGCAAGGTGTTTAGAGCGTTGGCCATTCGGTGATCTCTCTATTTCAGTACATAGCTTTTCTACAAATCTATGTTCCATCATTATTTCAATCCCCGTAAAGCTGAATGAAGATATGTCTTTATGTGAAAGAACAAAGAGTTCACAATGTCTTTATGCTTTCTTTGGGCTACTTCCCTTTGTTAGACTTGCATGACTTTAATGGCTACACTATATAACTGTCCTGATATATCCCTTGAATTTTTTTTTCGGACCATGCCATTCCAACAAACATAACTAATCCAGCTGACCTATTTCACAGATCCTATATCTATCACACAAAATGGGCAACAATCCCCCCCAGACAACCGAGGCCGCGAACGATCTCAATCCAAACGGCTTCGTCACTGACCGCGAGGTCGACGGTGAGCGACGTTCCATCCGCCACTATAATGATGGGCGAATATCGGGACGCGGTAGAAGTGTCGAGGCTAGCCTCCGGGCAAAGATGAGAAACTCCAGTGGGACCGGAAGTCGAGTCAGGCCTCTTACCTCCCGCAGGGAATCGGGCGGTCGCTCTACCCCAACCGGGTCTGGTCTAGCTGGTGCTGCTGATATTACTGCTGCTATGGCTAAGCTCACTGTTGATCATCCCAATAGTGCAAAGGTAAAGAAACTCAGCAAGAAGTTGAACCTCGATGCCGACCCAGGAATTGAGACTGTGACTCTGCGAAAGGTCACTCCTTCATCTGTAGCTAGCGTGGTCTCCTCTAAGTGCAGTGGGAGCAGCAACGGTTCTGTCAATGCTAGGATAGCGGACATTGAAAATCGAGTAAGAAAGCACATCAAGACACGGCTCCAGTCTATAACGGAGGAAGATGAAGAGTAAAAAAAAGAAAGGAGTTTCGGAAACTAGAGAATTGGAGAACATCACCTTGGTTACTTGTTCATTGAATTACTGCTAACGTGTCGAATTGTTCTTTGTGATAGATCTTACAAGCTTGCTTCTTATACGCACGGCTACTCACAGCTCCCCAGTCTATGCCCATCACTATGAAAGAACTTGAGGTAAGTTTTTTTCTTTGATATCCCGAGACATGTCTCTCGTGTCTATCATTTCGTCTAATTTTTAGGTCATCCATTTATGCATCGCTTCATAAAGCATCTCTTGGGGTATTTTCCATCAATTCCAACATTATTTTGCTCATTTTTCTCCAGTAAATTCCGATATATTGTAAGACATAGTTATAGAGCCCACATAGAGATAGAATTAAGAAAATTGGAGCAGGTAGGACCATACAATATAACAAGAGCAGCCTTTCAAACCCTATATGCGGATAAGGCCCTCCATATGACTATCGAATAAACGCTGATACACAGGGGAAATGGAGAGTATCATACTATACATGAGTAAATGGAACAAAAAGTGTATATCTACATATCATAAGAAAAAGAGAGGGAAACCAGGGACATCATGAAACTGCCTGTTCCGCCCGTTGTTTCGCTGCTTCATCTTCGGCCTTCATCTCCTCCCACATTGCAGCAAAATCTCCCTTGAACGAATCTTTGGCTGGGTCTAGCCTCACATCCCAGACATCCTCACTGCTCGGGCCTGTCTTATACTTAATTGACTTCTTCCGATTGTGGTCACGGATCTCTCTCCTGCGCAAATCTTCCGGCCAAGTTCGTGTCTTCATACACAGCCATAGATTATCCCAATGATCGCTGCATGATCGTAGCTCTCCATATCGATAAACATTCACAAATTGGCCTCCGAAAGATTGACAGAAGAAGGCGTAGTCGAAGGCATTGCGGCAAGACATGGTATCTTGGTAGAGGGATTCGGGAGAGATGGGTGATGAAGGTGTTTGGGATTCTGGCGACGGGTTGCCATCAGGATTTAGCCCTGTTTGTTTTGAAAGCGACACATTCTCAGCTCTGAGATCGGCTAGGATTTGGTTGAATTCCAAGTCGGCTTGTTCGTCGGGGGTCAAGGTCTTCGATGGTGTATTCTGCTTTGCTGTCTCTGTTGGAATTGTGGATGGAACATCCTTAGGAGTTTCCTTGGGACTTGATCCCCACAGCCAGCCCATTGTTGTTTTGTGAGAGGAAAGAATTGATGGATCTATTTTCACCTGGCAATACCTTGAAATCGCGAGGTTATCTTTTTCGCGGTAATCAATATGTCATGTGACTCCGATAACCGGTGATAATCACAAACCGACGTCATTCATTTGGACCTTTTAAAACAACTTGATCGCTCTTCCAAGGTTTTTCTCCCTTCTGTTCGGTATGTGTCTGTGGCCAGAATGAGAATCTCACCCTTATCAAAAGGCTGGTTGGCTGTTTGGTCTCCGACATGCTCTCATGTTAAGGCCAATGCATCCCGGTTGTGGAGACCTCCACTTTGGGGACGCTCGACGATACGTTGCACATCTTCTAGTATCAAATCAGGACGAATTCCAGTAGGAGAAAACGAAGGAATTATCTATGTCAATAGTGAGCTCCAGATCATTGGAAGCTATTATATCGACTTACTAACCAACTCCAGATATATTTCCGCACCGGTTACAATGGCTGCTGCGGGGACCCCTCAGCCATATTCAACCTCTCGAGGGAATTCTGGCGCGAGTCAACAACCCAGAACTAGCAGCAGCTGACCCAACTCGTATTGTTCAACGAGCTTTTCCCAAAGAACTTGATCTGGAGATCAAAGAGGTAGTGACAAGGTACAAAGAGGGAGGCGCATTCGTGAAATATGCACTCAAGTCAGACATCAGCAATGAAAGTATCCAGAATGCAATTAAGGCGCATCTAAAAACCAATCCCATTACGCCGTGGTTCAATCCAATCCTGAAAATCGATGCAGATCTTGTTCGCGGAACGCCATGGATCGAAGACCTCTATCGAATCCCAAGCCAAACTCTAAAGGTGGAATTCTTGCCAACGTCCCCGGATAACTCAGCGGTTGAATTAACCCAAGAGACCCTATACTCACTATTCCGACCTTACGGCAAACTTCTAGACATCCAAACACAGCCTTCAGATTCGAAGGTCGAACCAAAATATGCAACACTGCGGTTCGAACGCCCTCGGTTCGCTGTGATGGCAAGAAACTGCATGCACGGGTTTATTGTGTCTGAAAAAGCAGGGGGTGGCAAGTCCGGTACAAGGTTCAGAATCAACTACGAGCGCAGGATTAAGCTGTTTATGATCAAGGATTGGATCTTGAACCATCCAAGATTAGTGATCCCTGCTATAGCTGCTCTGTTAGCTACAATAACGGTCATTATCTTCGACCCAATTCGCACGTTCTTCATCACGCTCAAAATCAAGTCGTCGTTCCAGAGCGGAGAGAATCCTGTCTTGCAGTGGGTTCGCGAACAGGCCAGCAAAGCGAGCATGTTCTCATTTGGGAAGCGAAAGTCAGACCCGCGAGGTTTGGCCGCTATTTGGGAAGACCGACAAAAAGAGATTGCACAATTGCGAGCCTGGTTAACGGAGACTGCAGAGACCTTCATTGTTATTCATGGTCCACGGGGCTCAGGGAAACGCGAGTTAGTTTTGGAACAAGCTCTGAAAGAGCACAAGTATAAGGTCATCATTGACTGCAAACAAATTCAAGATGCTCGGGGGGATACAGCCAAGATCTCACGAGCAGCCGCTCAGGTCGGCTACCGGCCGATTTTTTCTTGGATGAACAGCATCAGCAGCTTTATCGACCTTGCTGCACAGGGAATGATTGGCACCAAGGCTGGCTTCTCCGAGACACTGGATGCGCAGTTGAGCAAGATCTGGCAGAATACTGGTGTAGCCATGAAGCGAGTCGCCTTGGAGGGTAGACGAAAGGACGACAAAGATTTTAACATGTCCGAAGATGAATATCTGGAGGCCCATCCGGAAGTGAGACCTGTTGTTGTAATTGACAATTTCCTCTATGATGCGGACGACAGTGTCGTGCTTGACAAACTTACTGAATGGGCGGCTGGCCTAACATCCGCAAACATCGCCCATGTCGTCTTCTTGACGACTGATTCCTCTTTTGCAAAGCCGTTGAGCAAAGCTATGCCTAACCAAGTGTTCCGCACAATTGCCTTGGGTGACTGCTCGCTCGAAGTTGGTCGTCGTTTCGTATTGAGTCATCTGGACGCAGAGGCAGGCGATAGTGACGATGAACAGAATGCAAGGCGCAAAGAGACACTTCGTGGCCTAGATTATTGCATTAAGGTGCTGGGTGGTCGAGTTACTGACTTGGAGTTCATGGCCCATCGGATTGAGGCCGGGGAAACCCCTGAAGGTAAGTTTATCCCTTGCCTTGCCACTGGAATTCCATTAACCGTTGTATAGCTGCTGTGGACCGTATTATTGAGCAATCAGCGTCTGAAATTCTGAAGATATTTATCCTCGGAACGGAGTCGATTGCACCTCAATGGACCCGTGAACAGGCGTGGCATCTGATCAAATCCATCGCCAATTCGAAGGATGGAAACCTGTTGTACACCAAAGTCCTCCTCGAGGATATATTCAAGGATAACGGCGAAGCCACACTCCGGGCACTAGAGCAAGCGGAACTCGTTTCCATCGGAACCGATGAAGGATTCCCACGATACGTTAAGCCAGGAAAACCCGTGTATCGTGCTGCATTCCAACGTTTGGTTGCGAACAAGACCCTGCAGAGCCGCCTTGATCTGTTAATTCTCTCACAGCTTATTGGAAACGAGAATTCAAGTATCTCGAAGTATGAGGAGGAGCTGCAGGTCCTTGGCTCGCTGCCCAAATACCCCTGGGAGCTAACGTCGCGGATCGAGTGGCTTCTGCGCAAAGTTCACGGATCGCAATCAAAAATTCTCAAGTATGAGAGTGAAAGTGCTGCCTTGTCAAAGTCTTTGCAGAAGGAGAATTGAGCTTTTATCTATTGTATATCAATCTCATCTCAATATTACTCCATTACTGGCGTTACATTCATGCAAACATGATCACCTTTGGTTTAAAAATTATAAACAAGTCAGATACCATAACCTAGCACACTATGGTACTAAGTCTAGTCCTTTGTTTGACCCCTGTTTTATGAATTCGAATTTATGGGTATAAATTTGTTGTTGGCCGCATGGAAGTATAAACATGAAGTTATATCAACTTTTGAGGGTTCACAATATTATCTGACAGCCCCCTGTCATTATATAGAATAAAGTACAATCTTTTTTTTTTTTTTTAAAAAAAAAAAAATATTAAAAAGCAAGGAAAATCATCGACAAAAATAGGTAGAACCTGGACAACTGCCTAGTGAGATGAGCTTAGTCAGCCACAAACAAACCCGGTGCTTCGTTTGCCATCGTGTCCCTTCACCCTTCACCTGGGATATATTTGAAAATCTGATCAATTCAAGTCTGTTATATCCCACTAGATACCTCATTTGAGTGGGTGCTGGCGTTGTAAACCTGTGTTCCCTTGCATGGGTTTCTTTTGGACCTTGGTTCGATCACAATGGAGAAGTACGAAACCTGGAGTCTTATACAGGCCTTCCGTGAGAAATATTTCAGTATAAACTGGTCAACAGTCTTTGCTGCTGTGGTGTTCGTATGCATCACAACCCGGATTATCTCGGGGCTTCAAAGTCGACAGCGAAACCCTTCAAAATCACAGGTGCGATTAGCACCTTATTGGTTTCCCTGGATTGGACATGGCCCTGCCCTCTTATGGGATTATGCCACTTTCTTTACAAGAACTCGGTTGGTTTTCTACTATATTGATTTCTGTTGCGCTTGTTAATGATATTATAGAGAATCTATGAATGAGCCTGTCTTTGGCATTTACCTTCGCGGTATTAAGCACAATGCTGTGGTTTCTCCATCTATGATGAAGATTGTTTTCTCTACCGAAGCTGCGACACCAACCAACCAGGTGCTCGATCGGGCTCTACAAAACGTCTTTGGCGACCGCAGCCTCATCCGCAATCTGGATTTGGCCCGTAACCAAGGAGTTAGCGACAAGGCTTCTACCATTCTCAACGAAGAGGCCTTTGTCACTGAAGCTTCGTCTGCTATCACCCGGTTGGTACGGCGCGATATGCCGAATCTGGTGAGCTTCTGTCGGAGTATTGTTGACCAATACCCCTGGGAGCGTGGAGTCAGTGGAGTGGAAGTTCCCGATGAAGGGGACCAGACAGTCTGCGAGGCTAATCTGTTTGCACTCGTGAGCAATTTTATCGGCCACATTACTTCTACTTTCCTGATGGGTGAGGCGTTTGTGGAAAATTTCCCTAATCTCTCAGAAGACCTTGGAAGAATCGACGATTGCTTTGTAACATTGTTTGCTGGCACTCCTCGCTGGGCGCCGCATCCAGCGGCTTCAGCAGGGCATGCAGCGAGTGACCGGCTTCGCCATATCTTTTCGATCTTTCATCGAGCTTTTACTGCTTGGGATGATGGGATCGATGCTGGCATTGAACTGCGTGATCTTGACGATGTCTCTGAACTGGTCAAAGATAGGATGCGAACTTTCCGCAAATTGGAGCTATCTCCCGGTGCCAGTGCTGCAGGGCACTTGTCTCTATATTATGATCTGATTGAGCACACAACTAAGATCACCTTTTGGACGATTACTCATCTCTTTGCTGAACCTTCACTTCTCGATCAAGTCCGCAAAGAGATTTCCTCCTACGTGGTAGCTTCAAGACCAACTCGTGAGGAAACTGGCTTCCCCTTCGATGAACCTCCTCGTCTCTCCCTGGATATTGAACAAGTGCTCACATCTTGTCCACTGTTCAAAGCGTGTTACTATGAGACTGTACGTCTCCACTCGGCAGGCATCTCATTCAAGAAGCTGGCGTCCGATGTGACACTTTCCGAGTCGGCAGAAGAAGCCGTCTATGGTCCGACTCAACCCCGTACATACAAAATTGCAATGGGCGAGAATATCATTCTACCTCATGGTACCTATCACCATGATGCTCGATACTTCTCAAACCCGGAGCAGTATGATCCCTTACGATTTCTCGTGACTGATCCTGCAACGGGAAAACAGCGTGTTGATTCAAGCATCCTTGCTCCCTTCGCAGATGGATTGTATGGCTCGACAAATAATGGCTTCACCGAGCGATCTATCTTGACTTTCACTGCTGGCATTGTGGCATTGTGGGAGATTAAGCCCACAAATGGTAAATTTCTCTCAGTTCCAGGGCACAAGACTAGCTGGGGTGCTTTCCGACCGAACAAGGAGTTACGGGTGAAGATGAAGTTGAGGGTGTAGGCATTGAAGCTTTGAATAACATTGTAATATAATAGAGAGCCTTGTAAATTTCATTTTATATGTGAATACTCCCTCGGCTCGGATTATTATCCGGATCGGCCTTGCACCGATGACACCATCCACTAGGGGGAATACATATTGAAGTCGCCCAATCCAGACGGTTATATTTCCTCAATAGTCTCTCTCGAAATCACCAAAATAAAAATGGAAGATCCCTATAGGGACTACGATGTCACAACCCCAATCACATCCACATCTGGACTTCGGCAGGGTCTAACATCCTATGGAGATCCCCATTTTTCTCTCTTCCTTCGAAAAGTGTTTATCAAGGCACTCGGATATTCAGAAGATGCCCTTTCACGTCCGATCGTGGGTATCATCAACACTTTCTCGGGGTTTAATCCCTGCCATGCCAATGTGCCCCAGCTCATTGAGGCTGCCAAGCGCGGTGTACAACTCAATGGAGGATTGGCAATAGAATTCCCTACCATTAGTGTTGCCGAGTCCTTCTCGCATCCAACCAGCATGTTCTTGCGGAATCTTATGAGTATGGACACGGAGGAGATGATCCGAGCTCAGCCGTTGGATGCTTGTATAATGATCGGAGGTGAGTTCCAATAGTTTGATCTTAGAATTTGTTTCCTGGCATGTGAGAATAGCCGTTGACAGAATCTAGGGTGTGATAAAACCGTCCCTGCTCAGTTGATGGGTGGCATCTCTGCCAACAAGCCAATCCTACCGCTGATCACTGGTCCAATGATGCCAGGGAGTCACCGCGGTCAACGTATTGGAGCCTGCACTGATTGTCGAAACAACTGGGCCGCTTTTCGAGCGGGTGATATTGACCTCGAGGAAATCTCGGCCATTAACGAAGAGCTTGCTCCAACGGTATGTGCAGATGTGGATCTCATTGGATCAAAGGCAATTTAATTCGCTGATCACAATGGCTGCTTGTTTAGATAGGGACATGCGGTGTCATGGGAACTGCTAGTACAATGGCTTGTGTGACTGCTGCGTTGGGAATGATGCCGCTTCGGGGCGCAACTGCACCAGCTGTATCATCAGCGAGACTGCGAATTGCCGAGGAGACTGGCGCAAATGCAGTTGCAATTGCAAAGTTGAAAAGAAAGCCACAAGAAATTTTAACAAAGGAATCGTTCTGGAATGCCATCACCGTGCTCCAGGCTATTGGGGGCTCGACAAATGCCGTTGTCCATCTGCTAGCTATTGCAAATAGACATCCAGAACTACAGGGAGTCATCACCTTAGACACTTTTGAGGAAATTGGCCGGAAAACTCCGCTGTTGATTGATCTCAAGCCGAGCGGAGATAATTATATGAATGACTTCCACAATGCAGGAGGCATGATGGCGCTGTTGCAGGTGCTTCGACCCCTGCTCCATTTATCTGCAGTGACAATTACTGGGCAATCACTGGGTGAGGTCCTCGATGCGTCCCAATCCAAGCGACTTTCCTTTGCGCAACAAATCATTCGGCCAATGTCAGATCCTTTGTTTCCCTCGTCATCCTTGGCTGTTCTGCGTGGCAATCTTGCCCCAGATGGAGCGGTCCTCAAAGCCTCAGCGTCAAAATATCGGCACTTGCTCTCCCATACTGGACCGGCTGTAGTGTTTGAGAATTCGGCCGACCTAGCTCAGCGGATCGACGATCCAAACCTAGCCGTGACGAAGGATAGTGTGCTGGTCCTGAAAAACATTGGTCCAGTTGGCAACCCAGGTATGCCAGAGGCTGGCCTTATCCCAATTCCAATGAAGCTAGCAGAGACAGGAGTTAAGGATATGCTACGACTTTCAGATGGTCGAATGTCAGGGACCGCAGGCGGAACCATTATTCTCCACATCTCGCCTGAAGCTGCGCTGCCAGAGTCACCATTTGGCGTTGTCGAGACCGGTGACTTTATTATTTGTGATATCGAGAATAGGAAATTGCAATTGGAAGTTTCCGATGCTGTATTGCAGACTCGGATTGAGAAACGCAGACAAAGTCTTGTAGGAGAGACACAGGCAAGAAAGCAGAGGAGAGGCTACCGAGGATTGTATGAGCGATCGGTGACCCAAGCGCAGGAGGGAGCAGACTTTGATTTCTTAACAGCTAGAGGTGCCAGCACATAGAATCTATTTTAGGTAAAAAAAAAATTAACCAACTACCAAACGATTCGAACCTAGCTAGGTCTATATAGAAAGGGGCCCTTACCCTGAGCCCTAAGCCCTATCTTATTACCCAATCCAGTTAAATCAACCAAGGCGCGTAACGCGGACGCGTCTGACCTTGTAGATCCCTGGCTATTTGCGACCCACCAGATTAAGATCGAAGGATGCTCCAGACTTTCTAATTGCAACTTGTTTGAATTATCGACCCCAGGCATTGTTTGCAATGAGCTTCGACCCTCTTCGCCCGCGGGGGCGCCCAGCCCGTAAGTCATGTTGATGATGAGAGACAAAATAGTTACTGAGAACGCGGCTTTCACATAGACACACCTGGTACAACGATACTGACATACACACCTGACGGAAAACGGATCATTACTGGTGGCTCCAACTCGGCAATTCGTATCTACACGGTCGGTGAAGATGGAGAGCCCAAGACTATCGACGAAGGTGTTGACGCGCATTTCGGCATTGGCGCTACGGTATGTTGGAACAGAAGATTCATGATCCGCCAGAATAACTGACAGGATTGCTAGAATCGGTCTTTCATCATGGGTGCCGAGGATGGAACAGTCTGGAAGTACGATATTATGTCGGGCAAGATGCAAAACTTGCTTGTACGATGCGCTTTGCCAGTCAGGGACATTGCAGTTACGAGAGACGGGGAATGGATTGCGGTAGCAAGCGAGTAAGTATGATATAGATCGTCTCAGACGGGAATTGGATGTACTAACACCGATGGGCTAGCGAGCTCACGGTCAAAATCGTGAAAGTCGACGACATGACACAAGTCAAGTATCTTCGGGAACAGTCCAAGGGAACGAAACATGTCACATTCGATCCCAGTGGCCGATATGCGACAGTATCCGGAACGGATGGAATTCTGTACGTATACTCTATGCACGAGGAGGAGCCAGAATTAGTCCGCAAGCTCGATGGAGTGATTCGACGACTGGAGCCAGATGCCGAGGCGACATCAAGAGCAGTGTGGCATCCCGATGGTACCGCATTCGCATCTGCGGAAGCAACCAGAGATATCTCTATCTACTCAACCTCGGAGTGGAAGAAAGAGAAAGAGTTTGCTGGTGGTCATACTGGTGACATCACGGCCTTAAGCTGGGCTCCGAACGGATCTCTTCTGGCATCTGCGGCGGCAGATGGATATATTGTGCTCTGGGAAGCAAAAACGCAAAAGATCTTGCAGCGGTACGACTTTGGGAATGTCGTCAATCTATCATGGCACCCGACGAAGAACTCGCTTTCATTCACAACTTCAGACGGTGAGCTTTTTATTTACGATAACTTTGTGCCGAAGGATCGTGAGTCTCTACTACAGAAACCGCTCCAGGCTGCTCCTATATTGCCTGGACCTCTGGGCGAGATCTCTAATAATGTTGGGCGAACCACACTGGCGGAGCGGTCCAAGGAGGCCATCCAGCGAGCGGCGAGAAGAGGAAGCCCAGACTCGCTAGATGATATCCTTGGTGGAGATGACCAGATGATGGATTTCGTCGAGGATGATGATGGGGCTGGCTATGCCGATGAGGAGCTCAATCTGTATGGCAAGCGGCCAATCGATCATCTCGATGATGTCGGCGGCACTAGTAACAAGCGTCTTTACTCTGGCTTCGAGAAGCCTAGGGCCCATCCGCCCCTTCAGCCTGGTAGCACGCCTTGGGCTGGGAGTAGGAGATACCTCTGTATGTTCTTGTTCCAACTTCAGTGTTGTCGATTTACTAACTTTCTCAGGCCTGAACTTGACGGGAGCTGTCTGGACGGTCGACCAGGAAACACATCACACTGTTACTGTGGAATTCTATGATCGAGAAGCTCACCGAGACTTCCATTTCACTGATCCATATATGTATGACAAGGCTTGCCTAAGTGAGTTTTCCCCTAGTCTTGCCTTCTTGTGTTGATATTTGGCTGATCAACTATAGATGACAACGGAACACTTTTTGCCAATAACCCTTCGGATGGTAGTCCGGCCACTATCTTTTACCGGCCACATGAGACGTGGACTGCACGAGCCGACTGGCGGACTGAATTGCCTGAGGGTGAACAAATTCGAGGTAAGAATTCAAAAGACTATACTCGATAGTGATTATCGTACTGATTCTCATTGTCAGCGCTGGCACTTAGCGACTCATACATAGTCGCTGTAACATCAAAGGACTATGTTCGAGTGTACACTCTTTTTGGAACTCCTTTCAGGGTGTATCGACAAAAGAGCCAAGCCGTGACTTGCGCAGCCTGGCGCGACTACATTATGAGTATCGGAAACGGCCCTATAGGAATTGATGGCCACACGACTTTACGATACACAGTGGAGAATGTCAAGCGTGACGAGATCTGCCAAAACGAAGACACTGTCGCCCTTCCGGAAGGGGCTTCGCTACAGAGTGTTTTCTTCTCCGATAATGGGGTATGCGCCACCAAAAACAGAAGAATTGAATACGAAATTAATCATTTTTTTAGGATCCTTGTATCTATGATTCGACTGGAGTCCTACTAGTTCTGCAACATTGGCGTACACCTGGCCAAGCCCGATGGGTACCACTCCTGGACACGAAGCAAATGGCACGTCTCGCGGGAGGACGGAAAGAAGAAACATACTGGCCAGTGGCTGTCGCACATGACAAGTTCCACTGTATCATTCTCAAGGGTGGCGACAAGAACCCTTACTTCCCGCGGCCGCTGCTCAGTGAATTCGACTTCCAGATCCCGATTACCAGAGCTCCGAAGGATTCTAGCGAATCAGAAGACACGGCAACTGAGGGTGCCCGTTTTGAGGAATCATTTGTACGTGGAAATGTACTTTTGTCGCTCTTCCGTGACCTTCTCTCGTCAACCAATGCGACGGCAAGCCAGCGCTCTGACTTGGCGCGAAGAGAGCTCGACTTGGATAAGACCTTGCTGCAGATGCTGGCCATTGAATGCAGAGAGGGCGAGGAGCGTGGTATGAAGGCGCTAGAGCTGGTGACCTTGATGACAGACCGCAATGGTAAGATGCTCGAAGCGGCCGCCAAGATTGCACAGCGTTACGGACGTGGTGTCTTAGAGGATAAGATCCGCGATCTGGCTGAACGACGTGTTATGGGAATGGAAGATGATGAACTAGCTTGAAGTTATAATATGTTAAATTAGTTTCAATTCAGATCTACTTGTAAAACTTATAGAATCATATAATTGGTATGTGAATACCTAAGTGTAGAAATTGTATACCAAACCATTGTGATTGGCTCCCGAAACGTCATTTTCCCCGACTCCCCGACTCCGAGCAACTTCAACCTTTCAACATATCTTCATGGCTTAACAACATACTAAAATCAGACTGCTTTTGAAATGCAGAATGCCGAAGCTGGTCTATCTGCGCACGTCTCTTCCCAATAAGCCGAAGAGCCGGCTTTTTGCTTCAGTTTCGCGACAGCGACTGGCGCAACCTCGTCATGGCCTTCTCAATGAGCCCTGGCTAGCTCCAGCTTCCGTTACACCTCTACCAACCACATACTTCTCCCCGGCTTGGGTGTGGAGGGAGGATGGGGAAGGCATTCGGAGAACCGATCACAAACCGCCAGATGAAAGAACCTTGAAACTCGGAAAGAGTGTGTACTCACTAATTCCCCATCCGCTTGCCAAAAAGCAAAAGCGATCAAACTAACGATTCAAGCTTTACGAACCCTCTCACCCCTCTTACCGACCTTACTGTACAACACCTTACCCACCGACATCCTCGCCCCGAGTGTCAATCTTCACCTATTCCCATCCACACATCCACACCTACCCACTGTCAAAGGACGCACACTCTATCGCGCAGCACTATGGACTGTCCCCGTAGCATGGAGCAGCGTACCACTAGTTGGAAATGTGAAACTGCAAATTCTCAGCGAAAGGATCGTACGCGCTGGGACGTTGCTCGACCCCACGCATCATGGCGACCACCACGACTGCGGCGATGAGCGCCTACTAGTACGATGGAAGACAGAGCCACGAACAGACAGCCGCCCCTTCCATGGTCCAGGCTCTTTGAATACCAATTCTATAACCCCCTCAGAAACCACCCCATCCTCACAAAATAGCCATCTCTCGGCTTCCACAAACGGCACCAACAAAGGGCTGAGTGTCCTTCTTGGTGGTGAAGAGCCTATTTTCAAGCTTTCAAAAGAAGAGCAATTCACCGGTATCTTTATTTTCTCTTTTGATGAGGAGGGTCGCATCCTGACTCATACTATCGAGCATGCCGATGAAGCGGACGGCTGGGACCGGACTGCTAAATTCGTGACTCTCACTGACTGGCTCATTGGCAAAGCACGTGGCTCATTGGACCCTGCTGTTAGTACAGGACTTGCTATGGCGACTTCTGATGGGTTTGCTTCCGGCAATGGCCGGAGGTCGTGATTGCAACCTCATATTCGACCATACCTTGAGCGAGTCTCTTACTAAATGAAAACATTCTGAAGGGAACGGAAGAATGTAAAATGGCCGTTGTGTTATGTATTATCTTCTAACCTTTGCATTTTGTATTCTTTGGGTTTAAATCTCTTCTTGATACAAGGCGCAAAGGATGGGCCGTTTTTATGTCGAGACTCCTCTCACTTACATGTACTATCGCCACTCTTCTGTGTATTATACCCTGTACTCAACAAAGAAATCAATGATAAAATTACAAAATATCAATAGTAAGGCATTTGGACCATCATTATATTGAATATACTTCCCATTACTATACATCACTCGGTCTTTTGGTGAACAGCAGGCGACTTCAACAAGCTAAAAACCGCAACTGTAACGAGACACATGGCGAATCCACCTGTCGTATAAGCAGCCTCACGGCCAGCCCACCAAAATAGAGAGCAGAACAAAATAGGACCAGCCGCCCTACCAGCCTGTCCCCACCCTCGTAAACGACCCATAACTGCGCCGCGGTCTGCGTCCTGCGCTTCGAAACTACCCAGGCTGTTTAATGACGTGACGACCGTAGCGGTCGTCACCGCCAGCAAAGCACCGGCAGCATAGAGACCCGAGGGCGAAGAAACGTGAGCAAGACAGAAGAATGAGATGGTGCAGGCTACAACACCGGCACGGAGGGTGAGCAGTGGCGGGAGACGGCGTACCAGCGTACCCTGGAGGAGGGATGCGATCAAGCCCATCAGGGATAAAAGACGCCCGTTCAGTGCGGCAGGGCTGGCTGTCGTGGCTGATCCTGCGTAGAGAGTTGTAGTCAAGAAGGGGAGGGAGAACTCCATGCCAGAGAAGGGCAGTAGGAAGAGGAAGTGGAGGGCATTAAGGAGGGCCGGGCTGTTTGTATAGCTGCGCTTAATGGGAGCACCGCTCTTCTTTTCTGCATGCTTACTCGACGCATCATGTTTCTCGGAGGTATCCTCATCCTCCATCTGAAGCGTCGTCAAGCGGGGATGTGTCTCGGGTAAACAAGCCCAAAGATACACAGTCTCAATAAATATCAGAGCGAAAGACACAATCGCAGCGACAATGAACGGGTTCTCGGCAACCATATCAATATTGCTTAGCGCTGCACCTAGCGCCGGCCCAAAAGTGAACGCGATGCTGAAACAGGCCCCGACCAGTGCCATGGAGGAGCCGCGGCGTTTCTCGTCTGTGATATCCGCTACGATGGCGTTGGCCATTTGCACATTTGCTTCACTGAGACCACCAACAATACGACTGGCGAGGAACGTGCGGAAGTCTCTGGCTGAAACCCACAGCGCGACGCTTAGGAGATTGCCTAGCATGGAAATGAGTAGAGCGCGACGGCGGCCATAGTGGTCAGATAGGCGACCTATAACGGGCGCAGCGAAGGCTTGAAGGAGGGAGAACAAAGAGCCAAGAGCTCCACCAAGGAGTGCGATGTCATAGCGCGAGTCAATGGGGCGCGCGAAGGAGTTTTTGTAGGCGTTGAGGTAGTGGAAGATACGGTTGAGAAGGGAATCCGGGGATGGATCTTGCGCACGATAAAACGATAGAAGCGAAGGGAATAGGGGCAGGATAAATGTAAAGGAGATCTGAAGGTATTGTCAGTTCGAGTAAATGTGATTGGCTCTGGAGGGGTATATACCAGATCGATCAATAATGATAGTACCACCACCTTCAGCACCTGCTTACGTTGGGCGCCAGCGATAGCCATTTTTGCCGGCGCCGTATATACAATAAAAATATATAAAGAGAAAGAAAGTAACAATGTGAAAAATAATCTCGAGAAGTTGACACTTATGCAAAGAGCTCCTAGTAGAAAAATGATTTTAATCAGATTGAATATGTCAGCTCCTCGGTGTGCATTGCCTATCGTGGTTTAGCGCCACCTAAAAACGGGTTTCATCCAAATACGCTAGTAATAATGAAATGCGAATTTCAAGAATACCTACGGAATATAGTGGTTATTTTCAAATGTTAAGGAGGGTAGTATGTAACGAAATTACATTATTCGGGTGCCAAGGGTAGCTCCAAGGAACCTCCCGCAGTGGGTATATCACATCACGTGACATGTTATACTTCTTGTCTCTATTCAAATATAGAACTTGTTCTATTGGCAACTCGTAAAAGATACCGTTATCTAGGGAAAATCTTAAGTAGTGGTAGTAATGGTGCACTCATTATGATCAATTTCGATCTATGCCCAACCTAAGCCTGTCCACCGGTCCGTTCACAAGCGCCGATAAAACAATAGCCCTAGAATACATATGTATGTCGTGAGAGAAGCTCTCTAAAGATCAGGAATATGCACGCTGAAGAAAAAATTGCAGCACATGGGTCAAGAAGACTTTGGTAAAGCCAGACGAAGAGATCAAAATGACTCTCCGTGAAGAAAATTCGTTGCGTTCGTGAGCCATCACATCGGATCAGAAATTTCTGAGGTCAGTCCCAGAAGACAGGCTCAGAAACCTCTTGCTAGAACACCAATTTCGAGACAATATCCCGAAACCAGCAAGTTCCAACGTCCTATGATTGCCACTCTTACTCGCTGGAAGCAGGAGCTTCTGCCGAGCCAGAGCCAGGGCCGCTTGCACCGCCACGACCACGTCCGCCACGACCACCTCGTCGTCCACCACGTCCACGACCCTCACCAGTACGACCCTCAGGAGCACGGCCTTCACTACCACGGCCCTCGCCAGCACGCTTAGCATCATTTCGGCCTCGGCCACGGTGTCCCTGTCCGTGACGGCGGCGTCCACCAGATTTCGCACCGTTCTCGCCCTGAGTCGAAACTTCAGTACCAGCTGAACCATTGTTCAACCCCGCATCAGCGCTAGCCGGGGTAGCCTGGAGGCCAGTGTCGGTCTCATCAGGGTTGCGAGGAAGCTTGACCCATTCACTGCTCTCGTCGGAAGTAGGAGCCCAGGTTTGCTCCGCCTTAGAGTTTCCAGCATCAGAAACCTGAGTCTGCACTGGAGGGGCCACCTTATCAGATTGGGAGGCTACAGGCTCAGCCTGGGCGCCGAAAGAGGTATCTTGGAGCTCAGTCAATGCAGCGTTAGCCATGGTAGGGTCGGTGGTAGGGTCGGTGGCAGGTGTTGTCTCCGAGACAACTTCGGTAGCCTCCTCAGGTGGAGCGAACTTGTCAGACGCCTGCTTTACATCGCCATCTAAAGAGGTATACTGTCAGTAAAAACTGGTACATTCAAGTACATCTGGTGGGGGTGGGGCATGTATTGCTGACAGGTAAAATCAAGAGTGGTGCCCTCAACGGCATTGACCTTCTCATCGGCACCCTCAGCAATCTTCAGTAGCGAGTTGACTGCAGACTGGTTGCCAGCGTACACCTCGAACAGAACACCCTCGAAAGCACGGCTCTCGGTGGTGACGGCATCACCATCGCGTCGAAGGATGGCCGCGGCGCACAAGAATTTAGTCACAGTATAGAACTGCTGGCGCAGTGCCTTCTTGGAAGCCTCAGTCGCGTCAGCAATGGCATTCTTACGGACAGCTTCGAGCTCCGCCTCATGCGCCTTGACAAGTGCAGTCTTCTGAGCAGCCAGGCGTTCCTCGTATTGGGCAGCGAATTGTTTGTAGTGGCCAATCTGCTCCTCAGCCTGAGCAACGGTCGCCTGTAGAGCAGGTTTCTTAAGGACCTGGGCCTTCTGGTCGTTGTTGATCTTCTTCTCCTCAATCAGTTGATCGAGCGACTTGTCGGGGTTTTCGGCGATGATGGCGTCGACTTTGGCAAGTGAATTCTAGTAAAAAGAAATAGTAGTGTTAGAAATGTTATAGAAAGAACCAATTGGAATCAAATGTCATTCGATAATGACTCACCAACTTCTTCATGGCATTGCGGAGGGTCCTAAACGGGGCATACAGTTAGCATTCACCTGCGCATAGGCAATAGCCACACAACCAGGTTTCATAGGATTTTAACATACTTCTGCAGCTCCTTCAAGTAGCTATTTTCTTGGGCCTCAGAGATGGGACTCTCTAGGTCCTTGGAAACACTTGAAGCTCGGGAGCCCTTCTCCTCGTCCTTGAGCTTCTGAGTAGCGGAAGCGGGAGGCATGATGTGAAGGTGACACAGATATTAAAGTATTTTTTTGAAAAGCTTGTACAGGTCTGGAAGAATTAAACGTGATAACGTTGAAGAATTGAAGAACAGATGGGTTGTTATGAAGGAAGAATATGCGGGTCGGGAAACACCTTTTTGGTCGGTGTGGCCCACTGGCTTTGGGCAGACTCTCTCTCTCTCTCTCTCTCTCTCTCTCTCTTTTACACGTTTAGTGCGCAAGGCAAATCACTATATCTATACGCAATTTACCAACTGATTTGTTATTTGATTTCTTCCATTGTATTGTTTCAAGGGTATCATATTCACATTCGCCCATAACGCCATAATATCACAATATCCAAGCCAATCTTAGTACAGTATCCCCCTTTCATATCCATGCTAGACAAGTCTTCGGAATGACAGATCGAGGCTATCCCTGGAACTTGCGCAGTGTTTTCTAAATGAACCCATATCTGTTAGCTATATGTTCCCACGAGCCTTCCAGAGAAGCTCTTAGATCGGCCTCGAACAACGTACCTCAGTGACTTTCCGCACAGTATTCGCTGAGATATTCTTCTCTCCAGACTTGCGCGACCGAATCGATGCCTCGCGCATTAACCTATGATGTGTTAGCCCGCCAGTTCAACCATGTCAGCGGCAAGAACGCAAATCGGAGCATTGCGACCAGGGAACCAAAGCACAAGGATAGATGGAGACATACTCTTGCATGAATAGCATGTAGTCCAAGAAGATCTATAAAACGAGTATTAGCAACTGGAGGAGAGGCTTCATATCGGAACCATCGCGTACCAGGATGTCGGCATTCTTGCTCACGCTCCGATTGGAGTGGGCTTTCACGATACGCTTGACTGTTCCTCGTGGATAAAGCTTTTGAGCTGGGGCCATTATGAGTAGAATAAAAACGGAGTCATAGAGATGTTCAATGTTCAATGTTTACCCTCCCAAAAGGATGTGGGGAGATCGGACTGTAATGATTTCTTATGTAATGTGGTATTTGTATTTTCCGGGAATCTCCACATGTGATATTGTTATGTACTCGTAGCTACTATGTAGTTATGGAGATCTTCATTACATCTTTATTGATATATATTTGCTAATGTACACTTCAACGAAGTCGTCGAAGAATTCGCCATGCTGAAACACCAGCAATTGTACCAATGGCTACACGCCAGGCTAGGAAAACCCAGATTGCCATGCGCAAGCGAGCATAATACCCACGGAGCATGATCCCAACAGCATAAGAAGTCCCATCTGTTGCTTGGTCTGTCGGGCCATAATATCTTCCCACTCCAAGGCCGCCAATTCCCACTTCATTGTGATCATGATCGAAATTTGTCTCCGGCACTGGGAGTGCAGCCGCTTCCCCATCAGAGGCGATGTTACTAGGACGAGCACCCGATCTCACATTGAGTGCATTACGCTTCCGCAAATTATAAGTCACAATGCTGACGATCAACCGTAGATCAGGCACAGTAAATGTTGGATATTTCCACAACTGCACAGTCTGGTGGGGAGGGAGCATATCCAAGAAATCAGCCAGGATGCCGAGGGTGAGTCCCCAGAGGAGCAGCGGCCGGGAAGTGTCACTCGACTCTGCTTGCCCACTCAGACACCATCCCTTAAAGCGCTGGATCAGGGAAGGTTTGGATGTATTATCTTCAGGAATAAACCCCGGAGTTGTAGTGCATTGATGAGTTTCCGATGGGAGCAACCTCACGGCTGAGAACTGCATCCAGCCCATCAGAGACCGAACTGCAAGACGGGTCAGAAAACCACCTTGGCGACCGAAGCGCTGCGACATATCCACATATTCCACCGTCCGCAGCAATGGTGATAGAAGAGCGCGCAGGGGAATCCAATGTGTTGATGCTACTTCCGTGGGCTGTAATCTAAGGGTCGGAGAGTCGCTGCGAGTCGTGAGGAAGACGAAGGGACAAAGAACCATCAATCTGCCATTTAAGTTAGTAACCCAGTTCTTGGTGAAAGTGAACGGTATCCATACGGTTCAGACCCCCAGCTAGTAGTGACCACCCGCTCGGGAAGATTTCCCACACTAATGGTATCATTCGTTGTCAAATCTAATCCGATTTCCTCTAAAGCTTCTCTGATAGCTGCAGCTTTATCATCTGCGTCTTCCGGGTCTCGTTTTCCGCCCGGCAGGGCAACATGACCAGTCCATCGGTCCCCCACACGCGAAGCACGCTTGATAAACAGAACCTCCGGTTCGCCATGCTGGACCCATGGCTGTGAAAAGAACTCATCTAAACGTTTTTGGGTTGGCTGAGAAGCATCTTTTATAGTGTTTGAGTTGGGCCAATGATCGTAAGTCGGTCGTACCCGAATAATTAAGGCAACCGAGGCGCGTTTCTTGCATGTTGAGGGGTTTGGGACGTGAGGATAAGGTCGACGATGTAGCTCAGATAATACGCCATGTAGATGATGGGGCAGACCCGGGGGTTGTGTCTTCTCCATCAAGTTTGATATGTAATATGCACAATCTGTACTATTAGATATTCAAAGATCCTTAAGAGGATATCGGTATCGGAGAAGTCCATAATGATCGGGCGGTATCGGTCTAGCCCCGTCTCGTAATTATGTATGGTTAAATACCATACAATACCTTACGGGTCATAGATTATCCGAATAGCTAGTTCTATTCTTGAAATCTGATTGGTACAATCCAACGAGCACGTGCGTCTATCGCTGGCTATCGAACGCTCTCAGGTCTTGAAGCTCCCCCCAGCCCATAATCGCTTAGTTTCAAGCTAATGAGTTAGTTTTCTTTGGCGTCTGCGCATATTTTTCGATCTACTGAATATCAACCCTTGCTTTTTCTTTTAAAGATCAACCTGTCTCGATCTTATTATCTCTTCTTCCCTTCCGAACACACCTCCCAATCAGAGCACACCACCCGTGTCTGAGTAACAACTGCGCAACACCATTTACAACCGGACCGGCTCAAAATGCGCTTTGGGAAAACCCTCCGTACTGCGGTGTACCCTCCCTGGAAAGGGAAGTACATTGACTACACCAAGCTTAAGACCTTGCTGAGAGAGAATGATGTCACTCGGGATGGAGAAGACGCCAGTGACTCCGATGACGATCAATGGACTGAACAAGATGAGGAAGCCTTTGTACAGGAGTTGCTCAATGTACAACTGGACAAGGTGAATTCTTTTCAAGCAGAGACATCGCAGCAACTCCGAGAACGGACAACAGCATGTGAAGTTAAACTACGACCCTTGGCATCTATTCCGGAACAAGAATCACCCACCCTCGATGAACAGACAAAAAGGACTATCGCCTCAGAAGTTCTACAAGAACTCGATAACATCACTAAGGAAGTCAGTGCCTTGGAAAAGTACAGCCGAATCAACTTCACTGGCTTCCTCAAGGCTGCAAAGAAGCATGATCGCAAACGAGGGGCCCGATACCGGGTGAAACCTTTGCTCCAAGTGCGCCTGTCGCAATTGCCATTTAACTCAGAAGATTATTCGCCGTTGGTTCATCGGCTCTCGGTGATGTATTCCTTTGTTCGAGAGACCCTTAGCCATGACATCGTGCAACCAAGGGAGACAGAGCATGGATTCGGTCGTGAGACCTATTCATCTTACAAATTCTGGGTTCACTCAGACAACGTTCTGGAGGTCAAGACTCACATCCTTCGTCGATTGCCCGTTCTTATCTATAGACCGGGAACTTCCAAGGACCTCGATACCCTCACTGAAGACCCCACCATTACTTCTCTCTATTTCGATACCCCTCAGTTTGATCTCTACAATCAAAAGGTCGCACGAGCACCCGAAGCCGGATCTTTGCGACTGCGCTGGACGGGGTCACTGAAAGACAAACCTCCCATCCACTTGGAAAAGAAGATTGTTACCGACGACGACGAAAGTCGGCAAGTGAAGGTACAGCTCAAAGACAAGCACATCAAGGAATTTTTGGACGGCGAGTATCGCTTCGATAAAAAGCTCCATCGCATGGAGGATTCGAACAACGGAGAGTCGGCGGCGGCCGAAGCCTTGAAAAGGGATGTAGATGAGCTCCAGTCCTTCATCAAAGACAATGACCTGCAACCCATGCTCCGAGCCAACTACACTCGCACCGCATTCCAAATTCCTGGCAATGATCGGATTCGTATTTCCCTCGATACCAACCTAGCGCTCATTCGGGAAGATGCCCTCGACAGTGAACGTCCATGTCGCGATCCAGCTGAGTGGCACCGTACCGACTTGGATGATGCCGATATGACTTATCCCTTCAACGCTGTCAGGACTGGAGAGATCACCCGCTTCCCTCACGCTTTGCTCGAGATCCAGCTTCGAGGCAAGGCCCATAACACCGAGTGGGTCAAGGACCTGATGGTCTCCCACCTTGTCAAGGATGCTCCCCGGTTCTCCAAGTTTGTCCATGGCGTTGCTTCACTATTTGAAGATTATGTCAATAGTTTCCCCTTCTGGCTTGGTGAACTTGAAAGCGATATTCGCCGTGATCCCGAAACTGCATTCCATGAAGAGCAAGAGCGACTGGCTCGACGAGCGGAGGAGAATATAGCAGTGGGTAGCTTCATGGGAGACGCGCGCAGCCCAGGTGTTCGCCCACAGGTCGGGTCACCTTACCACCAATATTCTAATGCCGGCTCTCCCTCGGCCATACGGAGAACCTCAACAGTCACCGAACCTGCAGCGCGACCCCCACGTCCCTCAATCCCAGAACCCCAGCGCCGTGATACCGAACCCGCTCCCGAACCTGCAGAAGAACCTGAGCCCCCCACTGGCCTCATGTCCATCCTTCAATTTTTGGGGCTATCTCCTCGGCGCTGGCTTGGAACGGAATCTGTCCCTCTACCGCCTGGCGTTCGACACCCCGGCATCTGGATCAAAGATGCTGGGCCTGTTCGTGTGGAAAGTAAAGTTTATCTTGCCAATCAGCGAACATTCATCAAATGGCTTCACATCAGTATCCTCCTGTCGAGCTTATCGTTAGGCCTCTACAATGCTGCTGGCAAGCACAACCAGGTAGCCCAAGCACTGGCTGTCGTCTACACATTTTTTGCCATCTTCGCCGCAGTTTGGGGATGGTTCATATACGAGAAACGGGCCCGCCTCATCCGCCAGCGGAGTGGAAAGGACCTAGACAACATGTTCGGTCCTATCGTAGTCTGTATTGGTTTGGCCATTGCGTTGGTTCTGAACTTTGTCTTCAAGGTTAGACTTCCCAGGTTTATTCCAATGTCTTCTCTCGCTAACTCGTTAACAGTATACCTCGGCACTAAATCAAGGCCGCAACCCACTTCCTAGTGTGCCTGTTCACTCTAACTCATCAACTGTTTTGGACAGCTCAGGTTGGGACTTTAACCAGGCCCAGCAGGTTCTATAATAGTTTTTCACTTTTTTTTTTTTTCATTCTTTGAATATGTAGCCAACCAATCCAAATTTTGGACTATCAAATCCTGTTTAAACCCTGCTTCAATGTAACTGATAGCGTGTATCTCAAAAATAACAATTTATAAATTTCAATAAATGCAGAACACCTACTGCGTACGGAGTAGAAGATTCGAGTGAAAATGTACTCCGAATCTCCGCACCTGCATGGATATTAATGGGACGCTTACAAATCGACTGTAACGGTCCCAAAGACATAAAACGGACAAAAGCCCAAAGTACAAGAGTAATATCTCCAAATTCAAATCACATCTCTCCTGGTATCATTGATATACAATGACGAACTTCCAGATCCAGATAATCTCAGACACCGTGTGCCCTGTAAGTATTTCAGACCATATACACAGATCTATATCTATGACCCCAGTCACAAACTAACCATTAAAAAAGTGGTGTTATGTCGGTTACCGCCGTCTCTCACGAGCAATCACCACCCACCAAGCCAAGTATCCAACAGATACATTCAGTCTGCATTGGAAAGCATTCTACCTCAACCCGGCAGCAGCCGAGTATCCCGGCGTAAACAAAGCCGAGATGTACAGCCAGAAATTCGGAGCTGCGCGCAGGGATGCGATATTCGCGCGGCTGTCCAGTGTGGGTCAGGGAGAGGGAATTCAGTTTAGTTTTGGTGGAAATACTGGTCTCACGCGGGACTCTCATCGCTTGCTGTGGTTTGCTGGGCAGCGGGAGGCTGAAGAGACGGCTAAGGAGGGTAGCGGTGTTGTTGGTGGCTTGCAGACCAGGGTTGCAGAGCAGCTGTTTCGGGCTTACTTTGAGGAGGAGAAGAATATTACCGATTTGAAGGTTCTTGTGGAGGCGGGTGTTGGAGCGGGATTGGAACGGGAGGTTGTGAAGAAGATGTTGGATGAGGATGTTGGTGCCCAGGAGGTCAATTTGGAGGCCAAGACGGCAGCCAGAAGATTGGTCTCCGGTGTGCCGTATATCTCGGTGCAGGGGAAATATCATGTTGAAGGGGCTGATGAACCACAGGTCTTTATGGAGATCTTTGAGAAAGTGAAAATCGAGCAGGAATAGAACATTCCTAGCTCGGAACGTCCTATACATATTTGAATCATTTCATTGTTATTATGATCATCTGTATAGTTCTCTCGGCACACAGCCAGTAAAACTATTCGACTTAGAAAAAGCGTAGCGGATTCTATCTTGGTGCATTTGTGTCATATCTGCACAAGAATGGAATAATCGAGAGACGCTCTTGGTGTCACTTCCAGATAAAGCTAGCATCCCAGGTCATGAAAGTACACAGATTAACGCCTGTCATGCAACGAGTGTCTGGGTTATCTGCAAAACAAAAAAAAGACAAGAATCCAAAACCACAAAACCAAAGTGGAGAGGAAGAAGCATTGATAATACACAATCAAGATGAGAATAAGGGGGAAAAGAAAATTCAAGAATACAGCCCGAAGAGCAGAAAAGTAAAGGAAGAAATGATGCAATGTAGTGGTGAATGTAAAATGATCAGAGCCTCAAAGCCCAAATCATCCCATAAAAGAAGTCATAATAGATCGTAGCAAGTGGAATTTTGAAAACTCCAAATTCAATGGGGATTTAGTGAGTCGTCTGTGCTTTGACCTGGTGTAGTTCGTAATTGGGAAGGTAATCGAACCAGTCAGTCTCAGGATTGTAGCGGTATGCCTTGAACTCTACCCCATATGGCTTGGGCTCAAGCATATACAGGACCCCCATCGGGACATCAAGGTCAGCAACCTCGTCACGTTTCAGACCACGGAAGTATGCTAGGAGTACACGAGCAACAGATCTATGTCCGACCAGGAGCACATGGTCTGTAGTGCGCTCTATCTCAACAATGACTGTGCGTGATCGATTGATGATGTCGAGATAGCTTTCTCCGCCTGGTCCGGGGTATCGGTAGAAGAGCTTATCTCTCTTGCGGTGGGCATACTCCTCGGGGTACTGCTCTTGGATTTCCTTGTATGTCATGCCTTCCATCTTCCCGGAATGGATTTCGTCTAGCATCCTCATCTGCTTAACGTCGTAATCATCTTCGTTGAAGTATTCGGCAGTCTGAACAGAGCGTTGCATCATTGAGGACCAGACACAGAAGTTGCGTGGTCCTTCCCGAGGAATATAAGATGGGTTTGGAGGTGTGCTGTCACCGGGTCGAGGCGGGAAGTGCGCGAGAAGGTCTTTCTGTCGCTGATATGCCTCCCACTGCTGCCGTTGGTGATCCACGAAGCGAGCCAGCGCCTTGGCGTACCTTCTCCCGTTCTCGCTGAGATCAGAGTCACCGCCGATGCGGCCTGCGGCATCGTCCAAACTTTCGCCGTGCCGTGTGATCCAAATTTGGCGTGGAGAAAGGTTGAAATTGAGCAAGTAGTAGACGACTTGAGAAGCAAGGAAACCATGAGTTTGGTGAGCAACGACTTTACGGCCGACGTCGATCATCTGGATGAAAGCCATACGATGCTTCTCCTCGTATTCCCCGAGAGGCACGTAGGACTTTTCGTACAGAGCAACACGTTTTTTGAAATCCTCAAGTGCCTCGGTTGGGTCCTGACCTTTGTAGTCGGGTCCAGAAAGCTTCAGGCGCATGTTAGCCTCGAGCAAATCTTGATCCACGCAGCTGCTTTCGAGGAACAGGATATTCAGCTCGGGGCCCGCGCGATTGCGAATATGATCAACAATCGCTTTGCGGCGTTCCATGGTGCTGTTGGTCGCATCAAGGATCCCAATGCTGCCACCTTCGTCCAAAATATAATCAAGCAACTCATCAAGAGTATCCAATGCGACCTGCTCTCTCATCTTAACGGCGCGCTGATTCTGGGGGTCAAAGAAGCTGGCGGTCTGGTCCATTGGTTCAGGGGAAGCTTCATTGATAGCTTCTTCATTCTCACGGGATTGTGCAGGACCCGCGTCGACTGAAGGCACAACAGTACTTCCTTCAGAAGTTTGTTCTGGCTCTTCTCCATTGACGAGGATCTTGGCTGGCACCACCGGAGGGGGAAGTGGTGCCTCATTCTCTGGTGGGGAGACATCTGGTGGGTTCAAAGTGGTGCCAACGCTGACACTCAACCGGCGCACTGAGTCAACAAGATCCTTGTGAAAACTACTTGGTTTCCGACCCTGGCGATCAAGCGGAGCAGGTGATGGGGACTTTCCAGCGGCCACACGACGACGCTGTCCAACATTGAAGATTTCGGTGTCATGTTGGAGCCAGTTCAAGTAGCGGGCCAGTTTCTTGGTGATATAACTTTTGCCTCGAGCCGGGAGACCGACCATGACAATGACAAGCTTTGCACCAACATCTCGCTGGGCAATACGGCCATCTGGGGACACCTTGGATTTGGTCAATCCGGGGATATCGAGAGTAGTTGCTCGCACTCGACTGGGAGTCCCAGGAGGGTGATAAAGGCCCGATCTACGAGGATCATATTAGTCACAGCTTGCCAAGAGCATGCAAGCTAGTCACAAGACAGCCAAGGTAAAAACAAAAGGGGTAGGCCGGGGTAAGGTAGATAAGCCTAGAATAAGGCTTCAAAGAGCCTCGAAACTGGACCCTGTCTCAAGTCGATCAAGCCTCATTCTGATCTAGGGGAGTCCAAAAGGTTCTAGACAAAAAAATAAAGGATTAAGACTCACATCTGTGGAGACGGAGGTGCGGTAGAAACCGGAGTGTCTGTCAAAGCCGTTCCGACTCCGCCCTTAGGCGGCAGTGAAGATTTGTGGGAATCGGAATGCAGGTCATTACCTAGCGCTCGGTTGACCACAGTTTTCGGAGGCATAAGAGCTCCTTCTTTTCCCGATCCCGAATCATTTGTGCCGTTCTTATTATTCTTCTGATCCGTCTCAGAAGCCGACGTCATGGCCGACCGGGCAATGCTAGAATGTTGCGCCATCCCCCGAGGGGATTATTCTTGTGTGTCTTTGATTTAGAAAAAAAAAAGGTGTTGCTCTTCTTCAGAGCTTTTCACTCAGACTTGAGTTGAACAAAGGACTGTGGGCAACTCGAAGAGGAAAAAAAAAATGATGAGGGGGAAGAGAAAAGAAAGTGTCGGATGTTTGGATGAGTCAACCGGGAACGGGGACAACTTGTGACCTGAGATCAAGGGGGTTCTTTTCTGTGAGGATATTTTATTTCTTATGAAAAAGAAAATAAGGGACAATATCAAGCTCAAGGACGTGACTTAAATGCTTTGAAAGGATGAAATCAGGTTCAGAGGTCTTAGTGTGGATATGGGCTAAAAAAGATCGCCTATGATGTCAAATGGTATATACAAGAGAAATGGGATTTAGGATATCAGATATATATATATATACAGATCTCGATTCTAAACTGTTATAGATGAGTCTCACAAAATCATATCCTAGAGAATGCTTGGCTAAATGCATACTTCTATACAAAACATGTTCACATCCAGGTATACTCTCATAATTCACCAGAATGCTCATAGTCGTGGTTTCCTATACTCTAGGCTCAGTTGATTCCAGATATCAACATACCCTTTGGAATCGAACTAAGCAGTGGATTCAACATGATGACTAGAACATCTTTGAATCTCACCGGGTTGATCCATACTCGGCCATCCTTGGCAACTTTCACAGATTATCTCCGACCAACTGTAAGCGTCCGTTGCGACACACACTTGATCTCCGCTACCATAAGCCTTGAAATGGCCCTCATATCCCATGGTCAGGTGTGGAATCCTTGGCGCTTGGCGGTAACGCAAGGGGGGTATCACAGATAACATGCCTAGATAGCTTCTAGGGATATTGGATACGGTGTGAATGGTTCGCAATGTTTCTTATCAGTTGCTCAAGTTCAAGGTCAAGCCAATCAAGCATGCATATGCCGCAATACTCAGTGCTGTCAAGACCAAGACAGCATTTCCACTGGTACGGAATTTATGCCGATGGATTCCATCCTCCCCTACTTCGGAGAAGAACTGTCTGTTTCCCTGCGAGCGACGGAAAAGTCCGATTATGAGAACACCCGTGCCATATATCGCAAACAGAGCTCCGATACTGTAGAACTCGGCGGTAAAAATCTTGAGTACGACGAGGGCGAAGGAGAATTGAGAAAGAGCGGTTCGGACATAGGCGCCTTCAAAGGTGCGTTGAGCCGCGCGAACCTCAACCATTTCATCTGAGGTCAGCACTGCCGAGCGGGCTCGGTGCATTCGAAGGCGATAACGATCCCCTGCACGACGCTGAGACCTGTTAGACAGTAGACTACATAGTGAGGTCGAAGAATAGGTAAACTAAACACACCTCAAACATGGTTGCGAAGTTCAAAAAATATTATAAGAATCGGACTTCTTAGGAATTTGGGTTCCGTGAGAGAGTGAAGTCCCGAAGTGTTGGAGAGGGGGGAAGACGGGTAACAAGCCCTCACGTGGACTCTTTTGATCTTCAAGGTACAACTATTTATATACAATTATAATATTCCGTATACTTGTATGTTGTACTTCATTTCTCTCTTTACATATTTATAATTCCATATTTTCCACCAATAATATAGATTCAATTCCAATCCTCTCTCGGTCGGCAATCCAAAATTCCCCAACAAGGAAAAAGCGGCTACCGACGTTCCCCACACTCTTCCTATCTCCAATTCACTTCTTTCACCTTTCCTTTCCCATTTTACTCTCTATATCTCTAGCTCTCTCTATCTAGTTTACTCCGTATAGACCTCTCTATACCCACTACCACTCAATCTACTCTTGCTCCGGGAGAATGGCCAAAGTATTCGATGCGACAGAAGGTATGTATTCTCCGCACCCCCACGCGGGATACTCAACTGACTGAAGAAATAGTCGCAAAGCACAACACCCCTGAAAGTTGTTGGGTAGTTCTATACGGCAAGGTCTATGATGTACGCTTTCATGCTATAAGCCCCTCGCTGTGTATATATATATCTTCTCCGGCGTCTGACTCTTATCTAGGTCACCGATTTCCTGAGCAGCCATCCTGGAGGTGCAAAGATCATTTTGAAACTTGCGGGTCAGGATGCCACCGAGGAATATGATCCTATTCACCCACCAGGCACATTAGAAGAGGGGCTTAAGCCCGAGGCATGCTTAGGAACAATCGATGCCAGCACATTGCCAAAGGAGGAAACATCCTCCGAACCTCAGGAAGAGATTGAGGGTCCACCGCCTATGGAAAATCTTCTCAACTTGGACGAGATTGAGGAGGTGGCTACTAAGCAAGTAAGCAAAAAGGCATGGGCGTACTATTACTCCGCCTCCGACGACAAAATCAGCAAAAGCTTCAATAATGAGGTTTACCGGTCCATTCTCTTGCGACCGAGGGTCTTTGTGGATTGCACAAAGTGTGAGCTGAATACAACAGTCCTCAACCATAAACTGGAAACGCCTATTTATGTGTCTCCCGCGGCGATGGCCCGTCTAGGTCACCCGTCCGGTGAGGCCGGCATCGCAGAAGCGTGTCGTAGCTTTGGGGCCATGCAAATCATCTCCAATAACGCTTCCATGACACCAGAGCAGATTGTCAAAGATGCTGCTCCGGATCAAATCTTTGGCTGGCAGCTTTATGTTCAGGTTGACCGCAAGAAGAGTGAGACGATGCTTGCACGCATCAACAAGCTCAAGGCGATCAAGTTCATTGTTCTTACCCTCGACGCCCCGGTTCCAGGGAAACGTGAGGAGGATGAGCGAGCTGGTATGACCGGACGGACCGCTGCCGTGCCCAGCGGCGTGAAAGCCGCCGAACGCTCGTCGGATGATACCCCCAACCCAACCCAAGGAGCTGGAGGTGTCGGCCAGCAACTGTTCGCCGGCACTGATCCCTCTCTGACATGGACGGAGACTTTGGCTTGGCTGGCCACTCAGACAAATCTGCCTATTGTCTTGAAGGGTCTGCAGACTCATGAAGATGCATATCTCGCCTCACTCCACGCACCTCAAGTTAAAGGCATCATTCTTTCTAATCACGGTGGACGCGCCGCGGACACTGCCCCTCCAGCTGTTCATACTCTCTTGGAGATTCGGAAATATTGCCCCGAGGTCTTCGATAAGATCGAAGTGTATGTGGATGGTGGTATTCGTCGTGGTACAGATGTCGTTAAGGCTCTCTGCCTAGGCGCGAAGGCAGTTGGCCTTGGACGCCCGGCTCTGTGGGGCTTAGCAGCGGGTGGAGTCGACGGTGTCCGTCGAACATTGCAGAGTAAGTTGACCGGGTAATGTTCTGATTCTGATTCTAACTCTGTGGTAGTTCTGAACGATGAAATCAAGACATGTATGCGGCTGCTTGGAGTTGAGCGGATTGATCAATTAGGGCTCCAACATGTAAGTATCTTCTTGTCACCTACTCTTTTGGTCTACTAACCCTTTCTTCTAGATCAATACCCGCGTTACTGAGCAACAGATCTATGATGGTCCTACTGGTCTGGATGCCTTGCGGCGCGCATTCCGTGCGAAACTATAGAGCCAGAAGCTATATACTCTAAATGTAATATGTGTGTCTATGTCGAATATAATTGGACCTGTATTCTCTTGTTATATGTTTCCCTTCATATTCAACTCATACCGTTTTTCTTCAAACATGTATACCCGTTGGCCCACTATATCAACGCCACCCTAACCCACAACCCACCTTCAACCGCAATCTCCACCAAATGAAAAAAAAAAAAAAAAAAACCTCTTTAAGAACAAAAAGAATAGTTTCCCTGGGAATCGAACCCAGAACCTTTCCGGAACACTTGCTTAAAGCAATTGTTAACGGAAAATCATAACCGCTAGACCAGGAAACTGGTTGATGTGGGTTGAGCTCTCTTTAACTATTATGAGCCAACAGTGGCATTCTTATTTCTCTGCTTTATTTTAACTAGAGGGCTATTTAATTAGAAAATGTTATAATCTCATTTTTATTATTATTCCATTTTAGGTATAAATTATTTATAGAATCGGACTCTTAGCGTAACATCCATAGGTATTTAAGTCTCATATATTCCCCCGCATCTTACATAGTAAGACTGTTCCCTTTCTCATACCACCTCTTACAATGGCAAACATCCTACAATGGTTTCCTCATACAACTGCTCCATTCATTGCTAATGCACCGATGTTTGGATTTGCCGATGTCGGCCTAGCAACTGCTGTCACAAAGGCCGGAGGATTCGGTATGATAGCACAACTTAGTTACAAACATTCTACTGACCATCTACAGGATTCATTGGCGGAGGCTTTGATTTCCGATCTGAATCTACTCAGCTTCAGAGCCTCGATACTCAATTGGCAAAGAGCCGTTCTACCCTTGGTTTGATCGATGATCAACCATTACCGCTTGGTGTCGGTTTCATTACTTTTCGGCCAGATGGATTTATTGACAATGCCATTCCCATACTTCAGAAGCATCGGGTAGCGGCAGTCTGGCTATCCTTCCCTCGGGCTGACACTGATCATCTTCCGATCATACAAGCCATTCGGACCGCCCAGGAGGGTTCTGACTGGAATATCAGGATATTTGTCCAGGTAGGAACTATCAAAGCTGCAGAGGAAGCGCTTCAGCAGGGGGTGGATGTTCTGGTGATCCAAGGAACCGATGCAGGAGGGCATCAGTGGGCCCAAGGTGCTAGTTTGATATCCCTCTTGCCTGAGGTGCGAGATCTTCTGTCAAACGCTCAGAATACAACAACTGCTATCCTGGCAGCTGGTGGAATTGTGGATGAGAGGGGCTGTGTTGCTGCTCTCGGTCTAGGTAGGTTGTTCCATACTTGGTTGTTACAGCTGATTGACAGATATAGGTGCCGATGGTATTGTCATGGGTACAAGAGTAAGTCTTTCTTCTTTTCATATATATGGATCCTTGTTAATCAGGTCTAGTTTGTGGCAACGTTGGAATGTCCTGCGCCGTCTGAGATTAAACAGACCATTTTATTGATGAGTGATGGCGGAGTCTCGACCATCAAGTCCATCCGACACGACGTATTCCAATCAACCGATTTCTTTCCTAGGCAGTACGATGGCAGGGCTATTATCGGTGTTAATTACGAGGATTCTCGGAAGGGAATCAGTGACGAGGAAATCATCCGACGATACAATGAGGCTAAGGAGGCTGGTGAACATCAACGGAGGACTGTATGGGCGTGAGTATCCCGAATCTACATATTTATCTCTTGAACTTTCTGTGTTAACGATTTTAACAGAGGTGCGAGTATTGGAAGTATCAATGAGGTAGTCTCTGTTGAACATGTTGTACAGTCTACTCAAAAGGGAGTGAGGGTGGTATTGGAGCGATTGAAGGGCGGGCTTTAGCTTATATATATATAGAAGATATTATATATTGTAACTACAGTATATAAATATATATATGGACATTTCAATTAGAACAAACATATAGGTCAATCCAAGTAAATTCAACTGTCTCTTCAAAAATCGAAATTGTATCGAAATTGTCAACTGGCATTAGCCCTGGAGTTGAGTGTCCCCCCCTCCCTTAATTCCTACACCACCCCCTCTTCTCAATTCCTAATTCCTCGACCTTCGACTATACCTCTTTTCATTCACATTTACACACCAGAAAGATCAAGATTCACAGCCGTGTTTGGTCAGCCTTGAAGTTGGGACCTTGGTGTTCCCTTCTGCGCTGCCCGCGATTTATTCCTGTCCGCCCAGTCACGAATACAAACCGTGAATTCCTAAGGGCCAACAAGAGCCTATTCCATACCCTTACTACTCCCAAAATCCTTGAATTGACTCCCAGCGATCAATCCGACACGATGAATAAGACTACACCTTCGCCGAGCCCCATCCCCAAAGCTTCGCCAGGCTCGAAACCCTCTCCCTCGCCGACCGCAGGCACCAAGCGCAAGAGAAATGCTACGGCCAAATATTACGCTGTCAAGGCAGGTCATAAACCGGGTATCTACTATGGGTGGAATGACTGCCTGGCTCAAATAACGGGATTCAAGGGAGCAATTTGTGAGTACGCTTTTCGCATTTCACCCAACAGGCGCGCCAATTTGACCAGAGACTGACGCATACACTCTTTAGTCCAATCGTTTCCCTCACAAGAAGAAGCCAATGCGTTTTTGAACGGTATTAAGCTCCCCGCCGCATCGCAGAGCTCGGAGAACACACGATTCTATGGAATCCAAAGGGGTCGGGTTACTGGAGTATACACAGACTGGACAACGGCACAGGAGCAAATTCGCGGGTTTCCGCGACCTCGGTATCGCAAGTTCTCCACCCGCGAAGAGGCAGAGGAGTTTGTGCGGGAAGGACAGACACAGCCTCCAGTCGGGTTCGGCGTGGCAACCGGACCTGGGCCTCATGGGTTAACGACTGAAAAGCCGAAAGATGCAGAAGGGGTCGAGTTTGCGCCAGGCGACGGCCCATTGCCGGCAGGAGCTGAAGATGGGTTTGACCCTAACGTTATCCTAGATCCAGCTACTGGCAAAGTGGTCTACAAGACCGCCCCCCAAATGGCAGCAACAAAACCACAATCAACAGGTATCCCAGGGATGCTTCGGATATACACTGATGGGAGTTCATTAAGAAATGGCACCCCATTAGCGTCGGCCGGGGTAGGGGTATTCTTCGGGCCTGGGGATTCAAGGTTCGCACATTTGCCTAGGCTACTGTCCAATACTTTCTAACTTCCGTCACTTATCCCAGCAGAAACGTATCGGAGCCACTCAAAGGCAGTCGTCAAACGAACCAGCGTGCTGAATTAACTGCAATCCTTCGGGCGATTGATATTGCCCCTCGACACCGAGATGTAACCATAATCACGGACAGCCGATATTCTATTGACTGTGTTACCGTATGGTTTATCAACTGGCGCCGCAACAATTGGATGACTCGAGACAAGAAGCCGGTTGAGAACAAGGATCTGGTTGAGTCGATTCTGATCAAAATTGAAGAACGCAATGATCTTAAGGTGAAGACATTATTTGAATGGGTCAAAGGTCATAATAAAGATGCCGGCAATGAAGAGGCTGATAAATTAGCCGTTAATGGAGCCCAGAAAGGGGTATCTGTCAAGGCAGAGGCGCTGCGTGCTGAGGATGTACCTGATGAAGTGTTTGAAGAAGATTTTTAAGTAAAAAAATAAATCAAGAGAGTCTTATGTATCTTTTTGCATCCAATTTATACCAATTGTTTAATTTATACCAATTGTTTATTTTTATCCTTAATAGGTAAAAATCCGTATCATCGTATATCGTCGGGTGTCAGATGCCAAGACCAGTCTAAGGCGTTTCCCACAACCTCGGAGATTCTTTTTATCTTCACATCTTCATATCTTCATATTTTCACTATAGAACTCCTACGAATGCTCTTGTTCATTTCATTTCAATACATTCAGATGATCTTGACTACAATCAAACAGGAAATTCAAACTATGATTCAATAACATTTGCTTGTACTTGACAAACATCTTAAGACTCTTTAAGATCTCATTGATCTGACTCACTTTGAGTCCAAATTCTTGATTTGGGCCTTCATCGCCCTTAGCTACAACCCAGAACATTTCAAAGATCAAAATGCCGACACTCGCCTTGATTAACTTCAATATCGTCTGCGCGACGCTTGGAGGTTTTATTTCCCTCTTCGGACTAGTATCCTACCTTTGCAAGGAGAAGTTCTACCTATCCGAAGCATGTAAGTTGAAATCCTGGGTGGTATTACCCCATTTACTAATAGGAAATAGTAATCTCCCTACTAGCCGGAGTATTATTCTCTCCTCATGCAGCCAATTTCATCAGACCAGATGACTATGCACTACACTCAGAAGAAAATCTAGAGGCAATCACATTGCACTTTACCCGTCTAGTGCTAGGCGTGCAGCTAGTTCTAGCCGGAGTCCAACTCCCAAAGCGGTATCTACAGATCGAATGGCGGAGCTTAGGGCTACTCCTCGGACCAGGCATGGCTGCCATGTGGATGTGCAGTAGCCTAGTGACCTGGGCCATGGTTCCAAACTTGAAGTTTCTCCATGCGCTGATTATCGGGGCATGCGTCACCCCAACCGACCCCGTTCTGTCTAACTCCATTGTCAAGGGCAAGTTTGCAGATAAGCATGTTCCCCGTGAGCTGCAGAGGATTATTATCGCTGAGTCTGGTGCCAATGATGGCCTTGGTTACCCGTTCCTTTTCTTTGCGGTTTATCTTGTCCAGTATACTGGGATGGCAAGCGAGAGCTATAGTGGTGGTGCAGGGAAGGCGATGGCATTATGGTTCTATGAGACCTGGGTATACACTATTATTCTGAGTGTGGTCTATGGAACTGTGGTTGGTTGGATTGCGAGGAAGTTGTTGCACTGGGCGGAGGAGAAGCGCTATGTTGACCGGGAGAGCTTTTTGGTGTTTGCCATTGCTCTTGCAGTGAGTTTACCTCAAAAGCGAGAAGGAAAAGGCGCTTTGCTAATCTTTCGGATAGCTATTCATCGTAGGAACCTGTGGTCTGATTGGGACAGATGATCTTCTTGCCTGTTTCATTGCTGGAAATGTATTCACGCAAGAGTAGGCCACCCCGATGTGAGCTATGATATCACGAATGCTAACCGAGACAGTGACTGGTTCCGACTTGAAACCATGGACGATTCCCTCCAACCGACAATCGACATGCTTCTCAACCTGTCTGTGTTCATGTGGTTCGGAGCGGTCTGCCCATGGTCATCCTTCCTGCACAACGAAGTGATTCCAATCCATCGGCTCATCTTCCTGGGAATCTTGATTCTCCTAGTTCGCCGTCTCCCGATTGTCTTCGCCATGCACAAATGGATTCCTCAAATTGAGCTTGTCTCCCAGGCTGCATTCGTCGGCTTCTTTGGTCCTATCGGAGTAGGCGCCATCTTCTACTTATCAGTCTGCCTTGAATTCCTACGCAAGATTCAAGTCAACGGTGAAGTCTCAGAGGACATAAAGCACATCATGGAGACCGTCCAGGTCGTGGTATGGTTCCTAGTAGTTTGCAGTATCGTGAGTCTTCCCAAATAACGAAAACCCCTACATCCTATATTGTTCATCTTCTGATCAAACCCCAGGTTGTGCATGGACTCTCAGTCCCCATTGGAAAGGCCGGCTATAACCTCCCGGCAACTATTTCCAACGTCATTAGCACTAGCGCATACGAGGAGCGCGAACCGGTCCCCATATCAAATACCAGCCACACGCACAGCACGGCCACACCTCTCACAACAGGGGAGGATGCGAGTTACCGTAGCCGCAAGCGTGGATTCCGGAATGCAAACATTCGCCCATTCTTTGGCATTGGTGGTTCGGTGATCCGTCCTCGTTCGCCATCCCACCAGCCCGGCGTGGGTCAGGATGATGAGCCGGAAAGACCTGTTCACCTGGTTCAGCCCGAACCAGAGAGATCAGTTCACGTCGTCATCGATCAGACTAGAAGTGGGGATAACAAGCCCTAGCTTTAGTCCTGAGGATATGATCACTCTAGGTACGCTTTGCTTTTGGTTTCGTCCAATTGCTAAGTAGAGCAAGTGTTGCGATCATTATATCTTTGATTGCCCAGCATTTTAGACAGCATGCATACGCATATTGTTTCTATATTTGAACAGCATTATGAAGGTATTTCCTATGGGTTTGTATATTTTAGCTGTCTCAGTACATGCTGGACCCGACATTGTTTATATTTATTCAAATGTGTACATAGTCAATAACCCTGAAATATCCAACCTTCTCGAATCATATATCATTCCTTCATTTCTTTTGTGCCAATATCACCACCGGCGACCAGTTGTAAATACAGTTCTTGTTTTGTGATAGTTGATAGAGGGCTACCTCTTGCTCAGTACTGGAAAACAACATATCATTGGGAAGTAATCTCTTGATGCCCTGAAGGATTTCACGAAGAGCCATCAGATAAGTGTTTGTGCATAGTTGGACCAACTGAGGCTTGAAACGACCGTTTTCCGATTGGAGAATGTTGAAGTCCTGCAAGTGACTAGGTAAATTCGAAACCCAACTATATATAGATATATTAATAAATGTCTTTCTTGGAATAACAAGGTAACAAACCTAAAGTCAAGATTGACCTTTTTGAATATTTCATTGATATTTCGTTCAAATTCTTCAGCTTTCGCACCCTTGATATGTTGGTGTACCAAGTCGGCATCTTCCCATTGTAGATAACCCCCAGGTTTCTTAAGGATCGTTAGTTATACTATATATCTGTAAAGGTATATAGTTCATGTACTTAATAGATGCTTGATATGACGGGACAATGATGATGGATCATTTCCTCGTAGGTTGCTAGCCCACATTCTTAGATGTATCACATCATATTGACCATATAAAGATGAAGGCGGATCAGTCAAAGAGTCTAGAAGTCCCAGTGTAACATTCTGAGGCCATAGTTCCTTTAATGGAAACTAACTGTCGGAAATATCAAATCCATCTATTTGAACTATCGGAAGTTGTGTTGCAAGGTCAAATATCCAGATGCTATTAACTGTTAATCCAAACTTCGTTATGTATATATCAAGTAAAAATAAACTACATACGCCGTTCCAGTTCCAAGCTCTGCAATTTTCATGTTCTCCGTTATTGGGATATCAGGATGTAGTCCGAAGCCTGTATGGAGTTTCCAAAGTAGATGTTGTGCATCTAACCTGCTCTCTCATTAACATTCAGGGGTTGACCCTTTAAGTATCAACTCACCTAACTGAGTCTTGAATAGCTCGACCTAGAATATATCCATCTTGAGCCATTGTGGAATAAGTGAGGGCAATGAAAGGATGTCTATATAGGGCTAAATCGAATTGGAATATCAAAGGCCGTCATATTTAGCATCTATATAACCCATGAGAGGTAGTTACACTACATGGCCCAACAGCCCAACTGATGGGAGTTGGACCATGTTGGGCCAGTTACACGAACTGACATTTATATATTGAGAGTTAGCTTATACTGAATTTATATCTCTTCAAATGTCTCAAATTACCTTCACTAGTCAAGCCAATGCCTTAGAAACTGTTGTCAAAGTGCTATTAAAACACAAAAACGATGACTATTATGCGTATGAGCGCGAGAAACATTGGTATATTGGCATTGGAAGTTGGTCATCGTTAGTGATTGACTCCAAATGACAAACCGCGACGATTAAAAGCGAGTCCGGTGAAGTCTCTCGCTCCATTGAGGGAGCTTCAATTTCACATATCGCGAGAGAATTTACTTCCAACCTGAGTGGCAGGATATTCGGCCAAGTTGGATTCAACTACGCTGCACATATCATTGGAGAAAAATATACACCGGGGAATTGGCCTCTTCTAGCCCTACTTGTTCCACGTCTTGAACTTGTTCTTCACCAACAATTAATCACCATAAAGGGAGTCGAGGAAGAAGTGAAAGCGCTTTATGACTCAATCCAGAATCAAACCGATGTATCTACCTTTCAAGATGTTCAACCCATCCAGACTGAAGATAAAGAGAATTACATCGCGAGAGTTGAGAATGCTCTCTCCGACATATCAGCAGGCTATTACACCAAAGTGATTCCATCTCGCACAGTAGGAATCCCATATAAGGTCAATATGCCAGCTACACTTCTCAATGGCCGGCGTTCTAATAATCCCGCACGAAGTTTCTGCTTGAATCACGCAGGCTATCAGGCTACAGGGTTTAGCCCCGAGCTGGTGGTATCAGTGAATGATAGAAGGGTAACGACGGAGCCATTGGCTGGCACTCGATCCAGCCTAGGCAGCAAAGAAGAGGTCGAGAAGCTACAAAAAGAACTCCTGAACGACCCGAAAGAAATTGTAGAGCATGTGGTGTCGGTATAAGAAGCCATCACCGAGCTCCAACGACTTTGTTGGGATACAGTCACGGTTGAAGATCTGATGTCAATCCGAACGCGTGGATCTGTACAACATCTAGGGTCTCGTGTGACTGGGATTCTATCACCTGAGAAAGATATGTGGGATGCATTTGATGTCGTGTTCCCATCAATTACCGCATCTGGTATCCCAAAGCTTGCAGCTCTCAAAGCTATTCAGCGCCTGGATCAACCGAGAGAGCTGTACTCTGGTGCTGTCATCATGATCGAAGATCTAGAATTTGAAGCTGCACTTGTCTTGCGCACTGTCTTTCAAGATCAGAATCGTGCTTGGATCCAAGCTGGAGCTGGTGTTATCTCTCAGTCTAACCCAGAGCGCGAGCTGATGGAGACTCATGAGAAGTTGGCGAGCATTGCACCATTTGTCATTCCAGATTCGTGTTGAATCAATCGGATTGACAATGATCCGACCTATAAGTAGGGCATAAACGATTTCATGGATTTTTCGGGCCTAATATCAAATGATATCGAGAATTGGGAGCCGAGAGCATCTATAGCCACTTGATTTAAGTGGCAGGAGAGTCCCATAATAACGCCATTCCATAAAACCCGAGAGTACAAGTAGATACAGGAGATGCAAAGTTTTACAAGCCCTAGACCCACGTCATGACTATAGAAGATGTCCTCGAAGAATAGCAAATCCAGTGTGCATTGGTATCAAATGTGCCCGGACAATGCCCTGACTAAAGGAAACTTCATGACCTCGTCCAAGGTGTTTACCTGATAACTAAGATAATTTCATCCCGAAGGGGTAACCAGAGACCACATTCTCTGAATTCATGCGTGTTTTTATGCTTTTGGGTGTTTCTGTTCGATATCGTTACACGTCATACTGAAAATCAAAATGATAACGCCGTTGATGGGCCCGCGTCGAGATCGTGAACTCATCGTGAACTCATCATGATTCCGAATTCATGCAAAAAGGCGAATAAAACCGCAATTTAAGACAAGCTGGCGTGCAGTTCGCGGGCACGGCGAGCGAGGGGTGAAATAAGTCGCAGGATTGGGTCATGCGGGTTGTGCTCAACGACTGACATGTACAGGGTATTGAGGCGCTGGCTCATGATATCTAGAATGCGAGGTGCGACTTCCCGGAGGTCGGTGTCCTAAAAGCCAGAGAGTTAGTGAACAGGTTACAAAATTTGAAATAGAATAAGGACATACCCTGGGATTCACATTCTGGAGAACCACCTCGAGCCAGTGGAGGCGCTGGCCAATGTTGGTTTGCATGGTACTGGTGACAGCAACAGCCACGGAGAGCATGACGATCGCAGAAAGTCGGGACAAGTAGGTGGGAGATACGTGGACGAAGAAGTTGTCAAACAGGTCAGCTTGTTGGCTCGATTGGAGCCACTAGAAAGTTTAGTGTTAGTAGGAATATCGAATATATATGGAAGTGATCGAAACCAACCTTAATAGTGCCTTGCTCGAAGTGACCGGTATTGATAAGCTGCACAATATCCCCCATTTCGGTTTCCTCGGGGGATCGCGCGACAGGAGAAACGGCGGCAACCGGGGCTGGGGCCGGCATAGCCTGAGTTTGTAACACAGGCTGAGACAATGGCTGCGGCATGCGCACGTGGTTCTCACTTGGCTGTCTAGTAGAGGAGCGCTTGTTGACATTCAAGACCTCGCGCTGGGCGATCTCGTGCTGCGGGCTTTGGCTCTGTGGAATTTGGTGGCCCTGGTGCGCGGCCAGCAAAGAAACGGTCTTGGACAAGCCACGCAGGACGGCTGACATCTCGTCGATCTTTGCAGCATCGCTTTGGCGCTGGGCCTCGTATTGCTGAACCTGCGCTTGGAAGTGGCGTTCCATATCTGACTCCACCTTCTGCGTGGTACGTGCCAAGCTCTCAATCATGGGGGCAATCGAGGACTGCATGACCCGGGTGACTTCTGCCTCAATGCGAGGTGCAAGCTTCTGTGCAACCGAATCGGAGACAGCTTTCACCACGGGTGGCTGTTGCATAGCGTTGATGATAGCCTTGGGAAGAACCTGTCGTAGCTCTTCATTGAACACGCCTTCAAGTTGTTGAGAGACAGCGCCATTCAGTTGCTTGTTGACTGCAGCAGAAGTGGCATCAGAGATGACAGGAATGACATCGGTCTGGATACTAGCTGAAACAATACGCGACAAGTTCTTCTCAACGTTGTCAGAGAGCGTGCTAGAGACCAGGCGCAACACTTGGTCTTGCTTGGCTGACGAAGCAGCATCCCAGCTACGACGTTCATCGTCGAAGCGACGGTGGAGGTTCTCAAACTCAAGGCCAAGACTCTTGTTAAACTCGCTTGAAACGCTGCCCTGCAAGGTCTGGATGTGTCTATTGAAAGCTTCGCTTGAGAGACCGAGACCAGGCACTGCATGCTCGGCAGCCTGAGTCGCACCCATCGCTGCAGTAGAAGAGGCAAGAGTCTCGAATTCTTTGGCAGCGGCGGAGGGGACTGGCAAAGATTCGACACCGGCAGTGACAGATGGCTCCTTGGCTTTCGCAGCTTCGGCGGCAGCAGCCGTCTTCTTCTTCTTCTTCTTTTCAGACTTCTCAGCCACGATAGGTGCCGCTGCTGGCTCACTGGGCTCTTCCTTCTTCTTGATCAACTTGGTAGGTGATGCATTACGCGAAGGAGCAACTCCAGAAGCCAATTCTCCAATCTCTGGCTTTTTCGCAGACTCCTTGGCGCGAGACTGGATGGAGGCGGAGTCACCATTGACAGATGGATCATCGGTGGCGTATGTGGGGAAAGTCTGAAGATCGCTGATTTCAATCAAGCCATGCTCCATTGCATCAATAGGGCGGATAACCTTGTTATCCGCCGTCCAGCCCAAATCCTCCTTCTTGATATTCAAGCAGGTCACACCGCGCGAGTGCATAACATAAAGCTCAAACAGGGGATTCTCCTCAGTGCTGCGCTTGTCAGTAGCGGACTTGGTGATAGGTAGGAGCTCCAAGCTTCTTAGCTGCCCCTTGGAACCGAGAGAGATCTCCCGAATTCCACTCAAACAAGCAGTAGACTCGGGTTTAGGTAGAGTGTTGTCTTTATCGTTGAGGTCTCGGATGTAGGCTGCCTGTGACATCTGAGGCAAATTGTATCGAGGAGCCGAAAGATGAGCAAAGTAGATAGAGTTGCGTGTGGGATGTCCAACGACAATGACACCTGATGATGGGTGATAAGCCACGCTGCAGATGGCATCGGATTCATTTTCGTGCGGGAACTTCAACTCCTGCACGGCCTTGCCCAGCCCAATATCCCAGAGCTGCAAGGTGTGGTTTTGCTTGAGTCCGACCAAAACGTAACGGAGGGCCATAGATCGCGAATAAGCGCGAAGCTTGTCGAGGAAGAGGACCGAAGTGGGCCAGGACTTTTCAGTTGGGGAGCCAGTGACAAAGGTAGTCAAGGGAACCCGGATCTCGGCGGGAGCAGGGCCTTCCACGAGGCTCGCATCATTCAGCATATCATTTATATCCCAGAAGCGCAGCCGGCCAGTCTTGTCCAAGGAGGCGATGACGGAATCATCATCACTAAAAGCAAAGTCTTTGCCGGCTTTACCAGTGGAGATCTTCAATGCACGCTCCTTGAAGAATTTCTCGGTGTTGACTGTACGCTGGGTACCAGAAACGCCATAGGCAGGGGTCATTGCTGCCTTTGGCGAAACAACGTAGATATTCTTGCCCCGACCAATGGCAAACAGGTTGGTGTGACGAGTGCTCCGCTTGGCCCGCGTTTTCAGCTGGCCACCAGAGGTGTTCTCGTCTGAGGCCGGGAAAGGTGGGAAGATCAAGCTTTCGCTTTCCAAAGCATCCATATCAAAGAAATCCTTCCCAGAACGCGAGATCACAGCCCAGTATACCGAGCCGCTGACTCCGATGCCGAGGATAGCCTGAACTTCGGACTCACCAGCCGTCGAAGGAGCTGTACACAGGGCAACGTTGAACACTCGATCGCGGGTGGAACGGAACACCTGTCGGTCACTACCGTCATCCTGTCGAATGATTCTAATTCCACCGGTTTTGGCGAGCGCATACACAATGTATTCGGATGTAGCCGCAGTCAACGAACGGTCAAGCTGATCGAACTCCTTTTTCAAACGAGCAATATCCATGACGTCGTCATCACGGAAGGTTGTAAGCTTTCCGGACGTAGCTTTCACGGCAATGGAGATGAAGGGCCTCATTGGAAAGTTATAAACAGAGACAACTCGTTCTTCTTCCTTTTCAGCGCTGTCTTCCGCACTCTCCCAGCTGTCAGCAAGAGCCTCAGTGTTTTCAGCCGCCTTCGGGGCAACTGGAACCGCTGGAGATTCAACCTCCTTCACGGGTTCGTCAACATGGGCCAAGCCTGTCGCTTCTACAGCTTCAGCAGCAGTCTCACGCATATGACTAGCGATTGACGAAAGGACTGCTTCAGAGGATTCCTCCTGCACAGTAGAAACAGCAGCATTGGCTTCCGTTGCAGCCTGGGGCTCGTCGCCGCTGAGAGAGCGACCAATTTCATCTACGAGACGACCGACGACTTCATTCACAGCGTCTCTCTGACCTTCAGTCAAAATTGGAGACTGGACCCTCTCCCTAGGGGCCGCAAGCTCGGGTGTCTGCGAAGGCTCTAGCTTAGCAGAAACATTGATCCTTTGCTTCTGGGTGACTTCAACAGCTGGGCTCTGGAAGCCAGAGGTAGACCGGGGAGACTTGTTAACAGGAGAGATGGCTGCCAATTGGTCAAATGGATTGACATAGGTGAACATTGAGTCCTTCGAGCTGGGCGATACGACCGTTTCCGGGTTCGTAGGTGCCTTGGGACTTTCATCCACAACTTCCATGAAGACATTCTTGGCTGCCTGATTCTGACGTTCATCAACAACAGCCTGCATAAATGGTGCCTGTTTAGATGAAGCCGGCGCCGATGTTTCAGCGCCAGCAGGACCTGGCTGAGAACGATTGAGCAGGCGAAGCAACATATCTTGTGTGTTCTCATTGGGGCCCTCGGGCTGACCAGAGTGGAATGCCGGAGGGCCAGTGGGAGCAGGCGCAGCCGGGGCCTGTTGACCGAACAAAGTAGCAACGAAGTCAGACGCGGAAACATTTCGTCCGTGCGACCCAGGAGCTCCCTGGGCCGGCGGAGACTGCAAGTGTTCGGGAGCTGCAGCGGGTGCTTGCGGCTGGGGGGAAGCGCCGGGACGCTGGCTGAATCTGAGAAGATTCAAAAGATCCACAGAGCCTGGGTTGGTGTGCTGCGGTTGCGGCTGTGGCTGCTGGGGCCATTCACCCCGAGGAGAAGGCATGTTAGGGCTCAAGATATCAGAGCCCTGATGAGGGGGAGCATTCATTGGGGCAGGACTTTGGATAGTCGAGGATACCGATGGATGCTGGTAGCCATGCGACTGGGGATGAGGGTAGCTCTGACCATCATAAGGTTGCTGCTGCTGAGGGTGCGGCGGGAACAGACCGGGCTGATAATACGATTGGCGCTGGGCCTGCGGGTTATCCTGGCCAGGAGTGTTAGAAGGAGAAGGACGAGGCCGGATACTGGCTAAGAGAGCCTGGAGATCGGTGGGGGTGGACATTTCTGCCGTTACGCCGTGGTTATAGGCGACCTCCGCCGATAGGATCCAAGCTTTGCAGAGCTCTCAGAAGCTCTCTTTCGAGAGGGACAGAGTATGAAATTGGAAATCAGAAAGGCTAGAAATGGCGACAAAAGAATAAATCAGAGATAAGTGCGAGAAAAGAGAGATGAAATTGGAGAACGTGGTGAAGTCGAGAGGAAGGGTGAAGGAGAGAAGAACTCTCGGTAATATTGTTCGAGCCGTGTGTGTGGCTGAGGCTGCCGAGTTTGTGGCGGATCGTGGCTAGTGTTATTTCTTGCCCGACTCGCGTCATTTAGTGAATCGGATTACTTTTACTTCCTTTGACCCAACTTTCATTTACCGAGTTGGAAGGTGGTGATCATTAGACTATCATAATATTCTAATTAATTCAAACGACACTTTCGTCCATCTGTCTGTACCCTTCCGCCAGAAGGCCAGCGCCCGCAAACCCCATCATGTTCTGTCTACGAAGGTAAGAGAAGCAAGCAATCAGCAACAAAGCAGATGATTAAGACTAACCCAAATTGTCATACTATAGCTGGCTGCCACTTCTTTTCATCCCGACCAACGCCTCCCCGCTTTTCATCATCTCGTTTGTTGCCTTGACATACATCATTCACCGGCCATGTATCTACTGCTCCGCGTTACTCTTGATCCTCTTCGTCTCGTCATGTCATTGGTCAGACCGGTGCATCTTTGATCTACGGAGTAATTGGTTTGCACCACGCTATACCTCGGAATCTAGCGATTATGCCATCTCGGGCAACACAACCTCTGAAGCAACAGTGTCTGGCGAGGGTCTGACGGAATTTGTTTTCGATACTATGAACTCCACTGCCAAGGCCTTGGCTGGGGCTGCATTTGAAGGCGTTCAGCAACGACTTTCTTCCAATGGCATTGAATCAAGGCCGAACGAGTGGACAGGAGTTGGGTTGGAGTGGATGCGCAGCCTCTTGGGGAGGCGGGAGTGGACGCTTCCATGCGTTGATGTCAAAGTTCGACTATGAAGTGTGCAAAAAGTTTTGATTTTGGTATCCTTCCTCTGTTGTATTCAGATGAGCTTTTGATTTCATATACATTATTTACGACTTGTGTGTTTTTCGTATCTCGATATCCTTGAACACTTATGAACAACTATTGTACATAACCCATTCTATAGTAACGTGTCAATCGTTGAATGGCTTTCTATTGGATATACAAATCCTCCTGCCGTTGTAACCAAACCCAGGTGGTGGTAGCTATATAAGACATCATGCAATAATTGACTTGAAGGGGAAGACGTCGTTTGGCCTTAGCGTGGCCTTTACCCATGTGTCCCTCATACTAAGTATACCCTGACCTCGAGAAAGGCAGAAAAAGCAGAGAGACAGCTAGAATTCCTGCCTGCTACGTGCACTAAGGACTAACCAAAAGCCTAACCTATAACCGGCAACAATATCCCTAACCATCGTGTGGCCGAGAGCCTCATGGCAATTACCTAGAAGAAGGCTCATCACCGTGCTCATTATTTGTGACCGGACATATACCGAGTTGAATAAGCATATTGAGAATCGATGGATAGCAAGCACCACATGAGCAGAGCTAGACTCAGATCTTAGTCTTTGTTCCTAAAGCTCGATGAAGACAAAGGAATATACCTGATTCAAGTAAGTTGTTATACACTTCTGCATAGCAACCGGATCACCATTGGTAATAGCATTGGCAATGCACGTAAGCTGGGCTGCCAAATTGAGACAAGCAGCGATACTACACGCCTCTGGGAGATGCCGGACTATCTCTAGATTTTGTTGCTGAACTATATGCCTCGTATCAGTGCTAGTTTAGCCAAATTGTCGAATAATTGAGGTTATAAAAGGGATATGTACGAGAGGTTTGGGGTTGTGTATTATTGCCCACAGGAGCTATTCCTGCAGCTGTGGTCAACCCCGAGGCGAGGACTAGAGCGGCTATGTTAAAACGCATATTCAAGAACCTTTGCAGATAATTGGAAAAAGAGAATGAGAGGGATAGACACAGGCTCAAATTTAGTATTGTTATAAAGAGATAGAGGGTTACCCTATTCTTTTTGTAATTATATAGTTGCTTATTATATACACCGAAGCTTTAGATTGTCCGGGGCACAAGAGATGGACAGCTAGTCCTCGATATGAATGTCACATTGGCGGCCAATTGGTAAATTGTCATATGGAGCGAAATGAAAATTAGCATTGTGGTCACACTGAGTCGCATTAGAAGGCTCGTCTTTCCCCAATTTATGTATCAGGGTTGGGCAGGGAGCATCAGATACTACCTACCCGATATAAGAGAGCTGAGGGGTGTTTGCACAAAAGCCCCATGACTGATTTGAATCTGGGGAGTGGGAATCGGCTCTTTTAGTTAATGATGAACTCGAAAAAAGCGAGCTCAAGTCGATTATTTGACATAGGTTACACTAAGTACATGGCAAGGAGATATCTGCCATAAAAAAACAAAATCACGGGTAAATACCGATGGGAAAGTAGTCGATCAGTAGCTCGACTGGCAAATCGTATCTCTCGCAATTGAATTCATAAAACATAGAGGGGCTGGAACGAGTCATAACGCAAGGCATGATAACCGCCGCTAAGGTAAGAGATGGCAGGTGAATCGTGAAACATGACTCAAGGAAATGGGGGTATCACAATGTCGACGATCCCAGTTCAAGATCAAGATTCGTAAACAAGCGTGAATAAAGTTATGTATGGCTGAGAAATAATTAGCGACGTTGAAATTCGCAAGAAACTGACCGAGGCAAAGTCACAGATAACGCAAAAGGGCATAATTATCAAATCAGTTGTAACCACCACCACCCACGGGTAGAGGCCAGTCATCTTCAGTGATGCTGCTCCAGAAGGCCCAGACCCCGGAGACAGAAAGGAGGGTGAAGAGAGTTTCAAATAAGGCTCCATTGATCTTGCCATCCGAGGCCTGGCACAGATGCGTGCTGATCACATAATTGAAGATCTGACCAATTGCAAACAACAAGCCAGCGCCGGTGAGATACACTGTTGCATCGTTAGCACACGTTTATTTCGAGTCCAGCATGGTGTACTTACGCATTGGCCGGAACTCGCCCAGGACCCGGAGCACTAGTACAGCTTCCAGGAGGTAGAACAAGACAAGGCAGACGAGTGGGAAAAGCTGGTACAGAACATAGAGGGCGATATTGCGATTGGGTGGCTCATGGCTTGACTGGAAACGACCAGTCCAATCGAATCCGGTGTCCAAGGCAATATAGCCAGTCCCGATAAAGAGGGCGGCAGCAGATGCGCAGATGAGACCGATAGAAGCTGCTGTACCGTCGTCAAGCAACTGGAAGCCTACGAGTGCGTTCAAGAGAAGGACCCAGCAAGTAGCAGTGATCGCGGCAATATGTACCGCGGAAAATCCCTAGATACTTCCGTCAGTCGAGACCTTGTGTCTATCCTGTAGGAACCCTACCTTTCGGACTGCATCGTTCAGTGGGAAGCCACCCACTGTGAAGATCTCGCAGATCTCAATGATGATGAAACCGAGCAAAAATAATTGCATTTCCCTGCATACACCTCCATGTCAGTTCATATTTCCATAGGGAACAAAGACATCTCATACCTCCGGCCGACGGCAGCGTGCTTCTTGTCCGATCTCCATATCATACCCACAGTCAAGACAATGGCAATGAAGGCCAACAGAATTGAACCTATTCCCAATCAGCAATCATGCTCATATCATTTGTCCCCAATCGCATCGGCGGCTTCGCGGATCGTACCTAAATTCCGAAGGTGTCTGTCCCCACTGAGAGGAATGCCGGTCAGATCGCACGCGTGGAAGGCAGCAGTCGCGGTTTCATTGGTGAAAAGCTGTACGCGACATATAGTCAGTTGACAATTCCATGGGGTCCTGTCAAAAAGATCTCACATTGCAAACTGGTAGGGTTGAGTCGCGACAGAAGTTCTGTGATACCCATACGGGTGTGCGGTCAGTATCTGCCCATTGGGTCTCCAGGTCGATCTGCACTTACGTGGAAGTTCCCGAATTGAGTGGACCCCATTTTGAATTGAGACCGATTCAAGGAAAAGATGTGAGAGTTGACAAAGGGACTGGAGAGTTAAAGATGGAGAGCCAGTCCAGATAGGATAGTGAAACCAAAGAGTTGAGGTAGAAAGAAGTAAATCTGTGTAGCCAAGGCAAAAAGAACTGTGAGGGGGACTAAGTCAAGATCCCCACGGGTTACTCGGGGGACTCCAAAGCTGCACGCTAAGTTGAAAAAGAAAAAATAAAAATAAAAAAACGTTTCTGAACTTTTCAAGTTTTCAAGTTTAATATCAAAAAATCATAAACAATTCAACTTGGTTCCTTTGGGTCAAGTAACTAATAATAGTACACTCCCGCCTTAGTTAAGCGGACTGCTCAGCCCTGGAGCCCTGGAGGTATGGAGGTATGGAGGAATGGGATTTGTACGGAGAATATACGGAGAAAGAGTATAACTTCTTTATCTTATGAACATCTCCATAAACACAGATTCTTTTTCTTTTTTGTGTGAAAATGGGTTTATCTTGACCCTTGCTGGAGACAATAATATATGGTCGCCAGGTCGACCAGGACTCAAGCCACAATATTTAGTTTTATACATAGACGACCCTCTGAGCTCATTTCTATGCTTGGACCATTGAGATATGTCGTCATGTTCTGTGCCTGCTGTATTGTTACTCTGTCCCTCTACGGAGTATGTAGGAATCATAGATAAGTATACCCCTTAGCTCGATCTAGTCCAGTTGGAAATGATTCCATTTCACATTCAATTTTAGAAATCAGCCCCTTCTTCTGTAACGTACTACATGCAGGATTACTCGAACATAACTTAACACACATCCTCGATCACCAATTTTTGTCCATCATGCTCACCCAGATCAAGCTTCAAGGTGCGCCCAAACAGCTCAAGCAGCATCTCAAAGCAGACCTTGGTGATAGCTGGATCATATCGACCCTTGCTGAGCTCATCACGGATGAATGCATCTGAATAAATATTGTCAGCATATTTGTGTTTGTGTTAAGAGACGAGTTCAACTCACGTTGCGCCCACGCGACTTCATAGAAACTGAACAGGACGTTCTTGTCATGCAGGGTCTTGCGGATGAGATCGCGGCCCTCGGGCGGGACGTGGTTATCATTTTTGCCAAAGATCTAAAGAATAATTGTGTTTAGCAGCAATTGACCCAAATGGAAACAATAGAAAGAAAAAGAATCCCCAGACATACCATTAGCATCTCACCCTTGATATCCCCTGCTCTCTCTAAACTATCATCGTTCTTGCCCAGGGCAAGGGTCTTGCTGTGTATATCCGTAGCAAAGTAACACACGCTCGCTTTGACCCGGCTATCCAGCGCGCAACGATAGGCCAGATGGCCACCTAGACACATACCGGTGGCACCAACTCGACCATTGCAAGTGGGCAGCGAGAGGAGATAATCCACGCTGAGACTAGCGTCTTCATCATAAGCGGCAAGTTTCTAATAGACAGTTAGCCCCGAAAATTGACACAACAGCCCAATAAAGAAACAAAATGGAAAACGCAAGTAAATCACGTATTCAGGGAAGCTGTATATTCCACTTACTTTGCCGATCTTCCATGCATTCCCCTTGTCTGTGTCCTCTGCGTCATACTTCAGAGGTTCCGGACCAGTGAATTCATGGTAGCTCGAAGGAGCAGCACAGATGTAGCCCTGGCCTGCAATCTGGCGTGCAAAACGTGCCACTGGGCCCGTTACTGTGGGTTCAGGATCTTTAGTTGAGGTGTTCGGCCATGATCACACTGCAAGAGGCACGAACCTTGGTAGATCTCGCTGAAAACTACGACTCCAGGAAAGCGGGCTTTGGGGTAGCCCGGGATTGTTGGGTGGAAGACATAGATGCCTGTTAAATTGTTAAAATTGACATTATGAAGGAGCAATGGATTTATAGAGGGGATAAATGTGCTGTACGAGAGAGACCATAGTGTACATACGCATCGTCCCCTGTCCATCCGCTTTGGTAGGAACGTCATGGTAGGATTCTTGGATCAGCATGGTGTTTTCTTTTCTTTTTTTTCAATAGATAAATATGTTGGAATAGAATCGAGAAGTCAATTGAAAGATATCAAGGCGCGAAAACATTATCGATAACACACGCGGGGCAGTCATGTGCTGATACTGGCCAACAATTTCAACATAGATGGATCGTCTTTTAATATAGTGAATATCAATTGAATTAAACAGCAAATATCTTCACATATGGATCAACTTCAAAAATCCAGGTGACTCGTCCCAGTTGTACAAAAAAAAAAGCATAAAACTCATAGCGGTGGATGTCAGATAAGTCAAAGAGGCCATGAGATGGCCAGAACGTCTTGCTTCATGATCGGTGCAGGTATTAATAATCTATTTGACATTGTCTTTTATACATATAATACACCAAAATTGTTTGCTAAAGAAGAAAAATCCCCTGGGCTCCCAACTACCGAGCCTCCAAAATGGGTCCAAAGGAAAGCAGCTGGCTGCGATTAGAAGATGTACTATAATACAAAAGGTTAGCCACAGGCACCGAGAAGATTTTCAAGAACAAATCACTCACAGGAATGAACAGGTAAGGCACCTGACGTTCATATTCGAGCCAAGTTTCCCCGTACTTGGTGCGACACCGCTGGATATCACGAAGAGCGCGGTGGCTGATCATGCAGGCGAAGAAGACAGGGTAGAACCAAGGGAACGGGCTTGAGAAGCCGGTAATCAAGCCCCAGTTTAGAGCGAAGTAAAGATCGCATGAGTAGTGGATCTTGCGGGCCTTGCCATCTATACGGTTGTTAGTATCGAAGCTCGCAGGATTTTTGATAGTTGGCATGAACTTACACCACCCATCCACAAGAATCTTTGAGCCATCGGCCGCAGTAAGAGTCTTGGGGTTCTTCAATGTTTGCCAAGGAAGCTGAGGGAAGGTGTTGCGGGACACCATAGTACCACGCTCCTGCTGACGGAAACGGTTCTTCTGGCTATTAGTAGTATCCCACACCCAGTAGACGAACAGGTAGGCAGCGAATAGGAAGGCAAGGAAGTAGCGGTTCCAGCGGTATTCAGCAGGGTCGTGGTTAGCGAGGTAAATTGTGCAGTGGCAGTAGCTCAAAGGCACACCGGCCAAATTCCAGAAGATGAGCATGAAGCCCCACTTCTCGTAGTACATATCCCTGCAAACAGTTAGAAAATAATCTCAAGTATGGGGCAGCAGATACCCTTACCAGGTGGAAACAATGCATTCCTCACCCTTGGAGCAGGCATTGGCGTAAAGGTAATGAGCCATGACAAGGAACATGACCTCGCCAGACACATAACCATACATCTCCCATTGGCGGGCAGCGGCGCCCATAGACAGGCCCAGCAGGATATACCAGGGCAGGCGGACCTCGAAGAACATCTTGAAGTCGAGGATCTTGAACATCCGGGGGTTGAGCTCGGCACCCATAAAGAAGTCATAGATCGGGTAGCCAGTCATACGGTGCTCAGCGCCACGAGCCAAAGCCGAGAAGTAGGCAATGAAAGAGACGATATATCCAGACAGGATGGCGACGGTGAGCAGAGGGCCGAACTCATCAATGATGGTGTACAGCTTGAAGACCCCAGTTACGTGCGCAATGAGTGCCAATGCAATGCTGGTGTAGAAAGACCACACACCAGAACAGTAATATGGCAGCTGCTTGCCACCCATGTGTGGCAGGGGGCGACCCGAGACGGTAACACCGGGAAGAAGCACGTAGCAGACACCCTCGAAGATGAAGAAAACCCAGTAGATAGTCCATGCCTTAACCGATGGGAAAGCACCGGTGTAGACCAGGTTGGCCAAGTGTGCGAAAAAGTCGCCGTAACTCTGGTTCTCTGCAGGGCGAGGGAACTTGCCGTCGTAGTAGGTAGCACCAATCCACATGTAGTACATGAGCATGGGGAATCCGATCATCATGGACAGCACACCCAAGGAGCCACCGAATTCAAAATGTCCACTGTAATCCACCTTGGGATCGAGGCCTTCCTCCCAACCGTCCACCAAGCGTGATGCAGACTTGGGCTTCGAGGTGGTAGTCTTGCCATTGGTGGCCTTCATCGACGTATCTTCCTCTTCAGTCTTGACTTTGTTCGATGTACGACGACGGGAGGCAGACTTGGATCTCTCTAGAGAGGGGGAGGGGGAGGCCTCATTCTCGGTACCATCGAAGACAGAACTGTTGCGAGTGGCGCGTCGGCCGCCGGGGGTCTCAATGAAGCCAGGGCGATCCATTTTTCTGGAGGAAGAAAGGATTCCAAATTAGCTTCACAAAAAGACTACTATATACAAGCCAAAAGTGCCGGGAATTGGCAAGATATAAGGAGGATTCAGGGTGTGGATACGTCGTAACTAAGATCCGGTGGAAACTACTCACTTGGGGGTCTTCCCCGTTTGAGAGCGGGTTAAAGTCATGGTCGCTTAATCTGAAGACCAAGGTTCCGACTGCAATTGAGGGCAAGGAGAGAAATGGCCGAAGGTAAAAAGGAGCGAGGGTGGAAAAAAACAAGAATGTCCTGAATGTTTACTCTGGTACTAGTTGATTACATAATACATAATTTTAAAATCTGCAGAAGTATATCCAATTTATAGAATTGGGTATGTATTTTGGTTGTTAGAGTGAAAGATACTATGTAGTAAATATAAAAATCCACCAAAAAGCAGAAAGGACTTGGGTATAGGTTTTCATACTACACAATGCTAATTGACGGTAAATGGGCAGCCGACATGGCTACACTCCTTTTTTTATTAAATTAACTTAGTCATCACGATATCACGTGTATAGAACCCCCCACAAAGTGGAATTGGTTTGTGGGGGGAAACTCGTTGTCAACTGCCTGTTTTGACTATTTGACCATTTCCAAGGTTGGTTATGAGTACTCCGTACCCCTTGTATCTAAATATAGTAGACTATCTTTTGAATTGATTTTATTTCTAATTCCTCCTTTTTTGAGGCCTATTGTAGAGTAAATGTAATTATATGTTTCGAATATTTCAGGAAAATCCAGTAGAATAGAACACAGCCCCGGGGCTCCCAAGGACACAGAACAGTTACTAAGACAACCCGAACGGGAATCGGGGAAATATATGATAATATGGTACCATGATGAGGATTGAGAACAGTGAAACAAAGCTCAATCAAGACCTACGCCCCTCTTTGGCTGCTAGTGGCCATCAGTGTGATCTTGGTTTTGTTTTTCTTCTTTTTTTTACCACTGGAAGATGATCCAGGATTTAGATTCGGGTCTCCAGATGCTGTCTGAGCGAGCAGATCGGATTCCTGCTGCGCAAAGAGCTCGTCCTCCCAGCCCTGCCGCCAGCCATCACTGTGTATACCTCGTTGAGCTTCAAGATTTGGTGACAGTGAACCCACTGCCGTTGTGCCCCAAACAGTGCGGATGCCTGGGGGACTGGTGGAAGGAGAAGCCAATGCCCCGAATCCAGACGAGGAGCGTGGAGGAGAGGCCGAGGAGGCCGCAGTGTCAAATGATGTAGAATTGGCGTTGTGAGGAAGTGGTTGGAAGTCATGAGCGGAGAATGGAGCTTCACTGACGCTGGCACTTCCAATGCTTGGCCGCTTGCGCCGAGCGGCAGCCCACCGTTTGTCGTCCTCTTCCTTCTCCGCGCGGATGCGATCTTTTTCTTCTCGCGCTTCTTTCTCCCGGTTACGCCTTCGCCGTCTATCTGTCTCTGCGCGGAAACGCCCCAAAACTTCGGGGACAACCACGTCCCTCCAATCGCACTCCAGGAAACTAACCTCACATCCCTGTGGAAGATGACTGAGGTACTTCACTCGCTTGCGAAGCTCATCATCGACAATGTGGCCTGTTGATATGTGCTCCACTCGTGGTAGAATGGTTGCAGGAAACAGGGAATATTCTCCAAATGCAGCCTTGAGGATACGAATATCCAAGGGTGAGAGATAGAACTGAGGCAACGCCTGATAAAAGTGATATGGTTGATCTGGCCCGGAAGACGCTGGTGTTTGCTTGCTGCGGCCTTTCTCTTTAGCCTTTGCACCGGACTCGGGATCAAGATTGACCCCGTCTAACGTTTTAGAGAGATCCTCCGTTTCATCAGATGTAGCTGGTGTCACGGTAGAATGCGCAGGAGAGCTACTGGCGGGTGTATGTGCAATAGTGCGTTCCTTCGCTGGCCGGACATCAGGCGGGTTGCCAATGCCTTTCAGCTTCTCTTTGGCATCTATGATAGAACCAATTGCTTTTCTGGTCCAAGTGTTCTCATCGCCAAAAAGAAGCTCGTCTTCAACTTCCTGTCTGCGGAGGTCTTCGATCTCGGCATCATACTGGGCGGTCATATATTCTTCGCCACCTTTCATGATTCGAGCATAGTCGGCAACGTCCGCCACATGATACCACGGAACATCCTCGCCTGGACCAAGTGTCTCAGATCCATCACGAGGTAGAGCAAGGGTGCTTCCTGACTCTCGCTTTACAAGTCTCAATACAACATCACCGCCCTCGACAGGAAGATCTCCTTCTTGGCCACGGAACCACCTAACAGGCCGAGTCTCAGAGATATACACAGAGTCCCAGCAAATAGGACATTTCTTCCAACGGTGCCGTTTTTCAGGGACCGTGTTATCATCGTCGGATGAATGCATGTATCGGATAAGGCATGGGAGGCAGAAGATGTGACCACACCGTGCCATCCGGGGTGCAACCGGGGTAGAAAGACAAATTGGACAACTGGCAGCCTGTGTCTGAGCAGACACCAGTACTTGGAGGACCGAGGCCCAATCGAGATGAACATCCGCATTGGCTGCCTGAGCATGGAAATTTTGATTTGGCATCACAATAAACCGGTAATTCGCATGAACATAACGCGATTTGTCTACTGCACCCGCCCCCCAGGATGTATAACGTCGGATGTTGCGAGGAGGTGCTTGGTATTGCGGGCGAGGCGGAAGTGAAAAGTTCATCAAGTGAGTGATGGACGTCTGTCCTTTGCGGCTGGTGGTGGATTTCATGGCGGCCTATATAATGACTCCAGGGTCAGCAGGTAACTCTTGAGGAAGATAAACCTGTGAACCCACCGATTCGTTGTACTCGTCATCATCTAATAACCGAGGTTTTCTTTGACGGTTATGCTGACTCTTCCGAGCTTGATTATTCCTTGGGGTAGCTGAAGTTTTCGATGGTACCCCTGGCCGAGAACTTCCAGGGCCTCCTATGCGCCTTTGAGAGCCGTTGTCCGCTGGAGCTGCTGAGTGAAATGGAGTAGACGAGGCTGTATTCGGAATGTTAACCGCTTTAGAAGGGGGCGGGTTCTGTCCTGCATTGGATGACATATCTCTGCAGTACTGGTCCTTAAACAGGGAAACCCCGATAAACCAAACAAGGCAGAGAGACGAAACGAGCCAGTTGGCTAAACAAAAGATGAGGGGTTCTATGGGGACTGGATAAAGTCAACAACTGATAAGACGTCAATCAGCTAGCGCGCAGTAGATCGGGTGATCCACCAGATGCTGAACAAGCCAAACAGGAAGAAGAGAATGAATGGCCTTAAAGGCCATGTAAGAATAGTGGTGAGGATCGAGGGACGGCCCTCAGGGTGCCAGTTGATGTCGTGAAGGTGCAATTTCGCCCCTCTCCGGTTACAAATCGTAATGTCACGTGAACGGGCAAGTCCCGACACCCAATTCGGTCTCGGTCCCCTTCAGCTTCATTCGTTTGACGGTGAATCGAGGCCTCCTAATCCTCGTCTCTTATTTCTTTTTTTTCTTTTCTTCTGCTCACTCGCTTCTCATCCCCCACTTGTCGACTCTCTTCGCCTAGGGAGTTACTTGTACAGCGATTTGCTTCTTTCTCTTGTTTCCTCACTCCGATCTGGTTTGCCAGTCTCCTTCAACCAATCCCAGCACCCAACAGCTCTTTTGACTCAGTTCATCCTCCGTTCCCACTCTCCAACATATCCAACACCTCTCACTGAGGCCACGATGGCTGCCTAAATGCGCCAGCAGTTCCAGATTTTTTCTTCTTCTTGACTGCTATCGCGCATGGCACTCATTTGAGGCAACGCGTGACCGAACGTCAAGACAACTTCTTTTTCTAGCCAACTCAATATGAACCACCACCTCCCTTCTATGCCACATGGGCAGCTGCCCATGCCTCCTTCCAGGCGCCAGCAAGATTTCTCTTACAACGCTGCGCCTCCCCACATGCGATCACCACAGTACATGGGATATCCTCCTCACATGAATGGCCACATGCCTCATCAACCATACTCATCGCAGCAATACCCTTACTGGTATCCACCATATGGACATATCCAGGCTCCTCCACGTCCATACCAGGCGCCCTATGGACCGATGATTGTATCTTCTTATCCTCACTCGCAACCTGTCATGGCGCCCACGCATATCCCTCATTCGATGCCCATGCATCAACGAACTCCGACTCCACTACAGCCGATAATGTCTCCATCTGTCATGCATCCATCGATTCAGCCCATTCAGCCGGAAATGCAAGAATACCCTGGTGTTCTACCACACTCGGTCCAAGGATATCCCATCGCTTCTCCGCCACCACGATGGGAGCCACAGCCAAGCCTGCCGCCGAAGCCCACTTTCGCCCCACCTGTAAGTGTTCACTCTCATCGCGAATTAAACTTGAATATATCCTAACTCTTAGTCTAGATCCCTTGGCTCTCAGTTCCAGAGCAGCCTTTCCCTGCTAGAATCCCGCGCAGACGTCGCAAGGGCCGTGTCATGCAATCATCAGTTGAGCTTCCCACTAAAGACACGCACATGGTATTCGAAGGAGATGAAAACGAAGAGGCTCAGCCATCCTGTTCATCTACCCAAGAACCTTCGGAACCTCAAACCCCAACCACAACCGCATTCCAACAGTCGGATACAGAATCCACCCAGCCTACCACTCCTTCGTCAGTTGCGAAATCACAAGCACCCTCGAAAAGCTCAAAGCCCGCTCCGGTTGTTCCAGTGGTACCCAATGTGCCATCTACCCCACGTCGCCAAGCCAAAGATGGCAGCGTCGCATCTGGAACTCCTAAATCGACTGCACCTGCTACACCTGCCCCAGTGGTAGAATCGGAAAAAGTACCTTCCACTGAAACCAAGACAAGCTCGCCTATGCCAGCTGCACCCAAGTCTTGGGCCGACTTAGTCCGCTCAAAGGAGTCCGCGCGCGCAGCAACCGCTGCCGCCGCCGCCGCTTTGGCTGAGCCGCACGGATTGGCAACTCAGAAGAACAAATCTCTCGCAGATGTCCTGAGCAAGCTCGGAGAAGATGTTACTCAATACAGCGATAAGATCGCCTTCCTTGAACCTCGAGGACTGGTCAACACCGGAAACATGTGCTACATGAACTCTGTGTTGCAAATTCTTGTTTCTTGTACCCCGTTCTACCAATTCCTTGATCATCTTGGCCGACGTGCTGCGCACACCTTCCACAGTGATCTTCCTTTGATCGATGCGATGATCATGTTTATGAAAGAATTCCGTGTTATTGACGCGGCCACTTCCGAAGAACAACTTCGTCTCAGATTGAAGCCAAACGAGCTTGAGCAATATGGCGACTCTTTCGTCCCTGAATTTGTTTATGAGATGGTTCGACAGCTGCCGCGGTTTAGGGACATGCGGCGCGGACATCAGCAGGACGCCCAAGAATTTTTAGGCTTCCTCCTCGAGGAGATGCATGAGGAGTGCGCTCGTGCTGAAGCGCATACCGCAGCGAAGGAAGGAGGCGACTCTTCAGTCGATGGCTGGTTGGAAGTTGGCCACAAGCAAAAAGCAGCGATCACCCAGTTGTCTGGCTCCCTTGCTGCCGAGTCTCCGGTCACCAGAATCTTTGGGGGCAAGCTTCGGTCAGAATTCAAGGTTCCTGGCAATAAGACTTCTGTTACGCTGGAACCTTATCAACCTCTGCAACTCGACATTGGATCGCATGACGTTCACAATATTCTCGATGCGCTCAAGGGAATGACAAAGCCAGAAAGCATTCAGGGTGATTTCAACTCATCGCGCGGACCAAACATCACCGCAACCAAGCAAATATTCATTGAGACCTTACCTCCTGTCCTCATTCTTCATCTCAAGCGCTTCCAGTATGACAGCGTTACAGGCGCTACTCAGAAGATCTGGAAGAAGGTTGGATACCCACTAGACTTGGAGCTTCCACGGGAGGTTTTCCCAGCTCATCGGCGTAACGCCATGGCAGCCCATGGAGGGCCACCCAAATATCGCCTTATGGGTGTGATTTACCATCACGGTAAGAATGCCAGCGGCGGCCACTACACGGTCGATGTTCGGCGACAGGAAGGCTTGGAATGGATCCGCATGGATGACACCGCAATCCGTCGCGTTCGCAGTGAGGAAGTGGCAGAAGCTGGTGGCGAGGAGGACCCTAAGGTTCTCGCTGCCGCTCTTGAGCAGCACAAGCACGGCAAGATCCCGAACGGCAATATTTTCGACCATATCGATCAGGATGACATGGATCTGGCTGACAGCGACAAGGGCTGGAGCCAGGTCAATGGCAATGGTGCCAACGGACATGCAAGCAAAAAATCTGTGAACGGAGTCACTCCACCACCCGCCGCTCCCTCCGGGGTCCGAACCCCCCTAGGCCGCTATGGTTCTCGCGACAACAAAGTTGCCTATCTATTGTTCTACCAGCGAATGGATTGAGCTTTCTCACCCAAAAGCTTCGCCATTAGGCTGGGCGTCCGTTGTTCAACGACGCGTTGAAAAAGCATCATAATCATCACATCCTGCGACACATCGAGTTTTGTGTCTTCGACAAAGTCATGCATTTTGATCCTCACTTCAGAGGATTATATGCCGCCTGTATCGACAGGTCATACATAACATCCATCAATCTTGGCGAGCTCGTCCTATTTTTGTGTTTACAGCTCGCCTCTGCACATGAAATACCGTTTACAATGAAGCCACTGGGGAGAGGAGCGCAACCTAGGGCACGGCGGTCCCTGCTTACCTACCTCTCCTTCAGGGCACATTCACCATATCTCACTTTTGCTTCACAAAAGCATTTACCTGGACTCCGTTTTGACCCTTCTTCCTTGCTCTTTTCTTTCAATGTAACGAACCCAAGTCATTGTCTACTCCACAGCCCATTGTCTTTGAGCCAATTGTTTATTTCGTCTACATCTGGGCTGTATCTTATGGGATGCCGACCTCGGTTTATACCCCTCTCCGTTTTCTCATGGATACATCCTTGAACTCCATCTTGGCCCTGTCGCAAACGACTAGGCCGAAAAGAATGGGTCTCCATGATCTGTTCGTTACCAAATTCTTTTTTTTTTCATGTACTTTGCCATGTCATTGAACATCTGGCGAGGATACAGGAGATCCTGTGACGAAGTCACGAATTTCCTTATCTTGATCTTGATTGCTTTGTTTGCATAGAAGGCGGGTGTTGAAGAGGGCTGGGGTTGTTTCTTGCTGTCGGAGGAGGTGGGGGAGGTTAATGGTGCCACAGTGGAGGAATGTGGAAGCTACAGGTCGGGATATCTGAATTGTGGCAGAATACCAGGTGTGGTATGTCAAAAAGCCTGTTTTTACCCAAAAAAAAAATTTCAAAGGAAGTTTATCTCAAAGAGTTCAATGTAACACGTAGTCTGATTTTATGTAGCATCTACAACATAGGTTATTACAGTAATATATGCAATTAAGCATGGAAGACAGGCATTCCAGCGCTCTTCACTTCATCCCCATCCTCCACAAACTCAAAGCCAAGAGCTCTCCAATTCAATTCCTTCCTCCAATGCAGCCCATAGTAACCCCTCTCGTCTTGTCCATCGACCGTAGAGGATTCTACAGCCCGGTCAGCCTCATTGGCCACAGGACCAACAGCCGGCTCAGAAGACAGGCCACCACTCGCCAACCTCCCACGTCTGGGGAAGATGACAGACCGGAACCGGGAGAGAAGCATGCCCATAGAGCAGCACAGACACGGCTCATGGGAAAGGTAGACGTCCAAGTCTGTGCAGAGGTAGCCACCCTGCGAGCGAGTGCGAATGCGCGGGGCTGCGGGCGTTATACCCGTAGAAGAATCCGTAAGTACGGTAGACGGGGGAGGAGCTGGGAGAGGCGGACGGTCGAGAGATTGGGAAGGGTCTGTAGAGGGGTCGGTAGTTAATTCGGATTCAGGGTTAGGGTCTTGGTGTTTCCTTTTCAATGGAGAGGACGGAGGTTGAGATGAGTTGGAGATGTTGGATGTATCGGGACGGTGGCGGTATAAGAAGTATGATTCCAAGGCGCTCAGCTCTGACTGTTCTAGTTCTGGTTTCGATGAACCGGTGGTAGTCGTTGATGCAGGGTCATCAAGACGATCGTGTTCTCGGCGCCAGCGAGCAATCAACTCAACAGCACGCATCAGCGCGTGCAACTCAGGCCCTCCCTCGACATCCGCGGTGTATGTCTTGCTCGCTGGGTTCGGGGCTACTCCTGCGTGCAGCTGGGCCTGGGATGGCGCACCCGCCTCGGAGCGGGAGTACCGCGCATCGCCGGCAACTGCGAGGACTGCTTCATCCCATTCTGCTGTAGTGTCGTATCCGGCCTCATAGGCTGCCTCGGTTATTTCTTCTTCAATGGCAGGGTCGACTATCACTGCGCCTACACCGCGGCCTAGCCCAGATTTTTCTGCTTCCTCTGCTACTTTGCGCGCTAGGGATAGGTAGTACCCTGCCCGCGGTTCAATGGATTCCTGTGTGCGTTTGAGGGTTTGAGGTGGCGGCGCGACAGTTGAGCGGGGCGCAGCTGGATTGAATACGACTGGCCAAAGGGTCTTGGTCCATGTTTCGGCTTGAGTTGCGTTGAAGGGAGGGCAAAGAGGAATTGTGACAGGGTGAAGTTGAATAGTAGGAGCCGGGAGATCGGATTGTGAAACTTCCGGCTTTTCATTTGTAGTCGGAGGATCGTTTGTGGCCGGTGCCGTGTCTGGCGCAAATGGAGCAAGTAGAGCCTTGAGTGTGGTGAGATCAGGCAACGGTGGTGATATAAGGACGAAGATAGTTTGTGCCGGAGCCGCTGGAGGAGCGCTCTGGCTTTCGATCGCTGCCCTGAGTGGGGATGGGAGTAGTTCTCTTTTGGCGAAGCGGCGGAGGTGGGATAGCGGAAGGGAAGGATCTTTGGGGAAAGCCGCGTCGAGAGCCCTTGAGGAATTAATTTTGGCGCTCAAAAGAAGCATGCGAGCCTATAGCTTACTTGATCACTTTAGATGCAGACTTGACATTGACTTCTGCGACGAAGGCATCGCCTATATTGGTGGTTAATTATGTAGTCGCAAGAGTGAGATGTAGGTCATACCGAACTCTTCTGTAGGCCTTGTCTCTTGGACTGTTCGAATAGGGACCACTTGTCCAACAAGGGGATTTAGGCCTCTGATTGTCTTTTCGACATCCATTCTAGCTATCTCAAATGACGCAGTCAGGCGCGGGTTGAAAAAGTTGAGTAAATGTGTCGAGATAGGTTGACCATGTAGCAATGGGCATAGTCTAAAGTAAGTTACAATGCCTTGAAATTATAGTTAAATCTCAATTGCGCCAACTTCAACAATTCAACGAAGTATTCGAAGACTTCTAAGGTTGAAGAAAAGAAAGCTATACAAAGTTGAGAGCAAACAGTGCAAACTTTATATATCACTAGACCATTTTGGGTTTAATCTGTCGGATTCTTCAAGGTCTCCCTTAGTGAACACAAGAATAGTCGGCCATAAGCCTTATGATTTCATTTCGGTGGTCTTTTCTATACCATTTGATGCATTGATATACCTTAGGAAAGCAAGGTAGCGGAAGTGGTGGGTAGTCTGCACCTAGCTCTATACTCCGTACAGGTGCAAAAGATACATGAGGCCTACAACATACATATGAAACACGGAAGATCTACAAGTTAGATTATGAGTGGATATTTGAGTTTTGTATTCTAAAACAGTTAAGATAGGTGATTTAATCATATCACCCCCCCTGAGACATCAAACGCCGCCCTGTGAAAAAAAAAATCGCTGGAAAGTGGGAACAAGGTATCGCCCATCGACCTTTTTGGTATATGCTGAGATAGATCCCTGTTCTAAAGCGCCATGCCTGATACCCGTGCTCCTCAATAGATCAAAAGCAGTGCATCGAGATCTGAACCAACCCCCCTAATGCAAGTGGTATGTATTAAATCACACCGTGACTCGACGGGTGACAGGAAGAATCCACTCATCCATAGCTGACTCGAGACCGGCCCGAGTGGCCCAGGGCAGAACGTAATTTGTGCATTTCGCATCAGCGCCGTAATTAGGGCGTATCGGTCCCTTATGCTGAAACAGGACCGGCTGCTGGAGCAATTCCGGTTACTCCGGCTTTAGCACTGCCATTTTGACAGATGCCTTCAATTTCAAACCCGTCGCATCGATCGACAAGGCTCTGATAATAGTCCACCAGCACTTCCGGCTGTGGAACAATGCGCCATTCGACTCGGAACAAGAAATCTAGTTCGAGCATGGCTAATTCCGTCATTCCGATTCCACCCACTCGAGCATATGTCTTGTTGGTCCAGAAGCTGTCGCTGAGTCCCTTGCTAGCGACTGTGGCGCTGGTGATCAGGAATCGATGGATGGTCAGGCTGGAAACGGTGAAGGCGGGGTACAGCGCGCAGAGTCGATCGATATAGTAGACCATGCTGAGGAGGATAGGGGGTGAGAGAGTAGCGTGGGTCGTCAATCGCTGAAGGTAATCTTGAACGGAGATTCGGGGTGGAGAGCGCGAGTGAAAGCGAGTTAGACGACCCTGGTGTAGTGGAATTTTGTCGTTGAATCGGATCAGCTCCATGAGCATGCTGGAGATCAACACGACCATGTCACGGGGGTCAGCCAGTTCATATTGCGTGGGCAACATCTTGACATCTGGTTTGGAAGGTCGCAGGCGCTTGGACTGCGATCTCTCCAAATCTTCGCCATCATAGTCCGCCGGCGTCGCATCCGAGTGATGGTCGCGTTGGCTGTTGCGCTTGTTGGAACCCGGGGTAGGGGCGGGCATCGAGGGGGCGGGGGAGGAAGTTGGGGGTGGATTTGTAGATGTGGCGGTCGCGGGGGTAGTTGCAGTGGCGGAAGAAGTGCTTGATTGGGGTATTGAAGCCAAGGCCGAAGTGTTCACCGGGGTCTTTAGGGTGTCGGATGTAGATAGGCGCCTGCGTTGCAGATCCCCTGAAGTTTCAGGAGAGGGATCGACAGTATGTCGATTCAAGGCTGAACGAAGTTCGTCAATGGCCAGACGCGAGGATCGAGGACTATTGAATTGTGGAGCGCCAGTAGGCTCATAGTGGGAATGCGACCCCGAAGTTGAAGGTAGCGGGGAGCGCAACGCAGCCGTTGAAGGCGAGGGTGAAGACGCCAACATGTTTTTGGTATTAGGTTATTAAGGAATGCTAGGAATCTGAGCATTCACAGTGCAAGGTGAGACCACGTGGGCGCACAGTTAGGGCGCGCTGTGGATGGCGTGGGTGCACGGCCGGCCTCATCCTTCAGAGGCTTGAAGGTCTTAGGAAATCAAAAGGAATGCAAGGGTTATAAAAGGAAAGACAAGAGTGGGGGAGGTCTGGGAATAATAATCCCACCTTTGACAGGATAGAAAGGGGCAAAACCGTAGGTTGAAAATCTTGTTCGTTGGGGGTGAGGTAATTACATTCATCTTATGGCTGGTTGCTTCCGGTGACTGTACCGTTACAGTATGGTAGGTTTTTTATTCCTTGATTTCTGTAATTTATAATTTATGATTAAGTTAATTACTATGTATGGAGTAGTTGAACTTGAAGAGTGATATCTTTAATGTACATGTCTGTTCGGGTCATAAATGTTATATATCACTCTACATAGTATTTCCTTCAAGGGGGAATAATTATAATATACATGTAATGTGACTAGCCGAGAATAATGAATCTATAGAGAGATCACATGTGCAGTATCTGGAGAACCCTACTCGCCCTGGAGATCCCACTACATTACCTAATACATATTCTTTATTCCCCGGGCCTTCCAAGATTTTTCTAGATTCTGTATAATATTTCTGTACTCCGTACTCCTACTCCGTACTCCTACTCCGTACACTCCAACTTACTCCCGGCACTTCCATTAGATCCCACGGGAAGCGGGGGTAACTACCGTACCCTAGCTGAATTAGGTTAAAGTGCCAAGAGTTCAATATTGTTTGGAGTTCTATGGAATATGTTGTACATATATGCAATGGCTAATAGTTACCCTAATAGTATTTGATCTCCTAGACCCATATTTGGAATATACATTTGCTACTCCGTACTCTGTACAGTTCTAGCATACAGATGAGACCTTATATGATGAAGGCCTTAATACTATATGTATAGGTCACATGTACTCCGTGCTTCAGCAACGATTGACTAATATTCAATACACCTGGGCACTGTGGTCCCCTCTTTTCATGGCAAACAATCTTGGAAGCTGTGTGTGGCGTTAGACTCCAGATGTCCCCGTGACACTCAAAATTGCCCATTTTCTATGACCGTAGATCTTAGTATAGAAGCATGTGGCATGTTCAAGTTCTAGAGTAAAAGTCCATACTATTTCTGTAACCATGGCTCAGATCAAACAATATGGAGACCCTCCACCTGGGCAGGAGTCCTGAAGTACATAAGTAAGGCTGTCGCTCTTTCATTAATCCGGACCCACTTTTCTATCCGGTGTGCTTCGGCAGAACCGAGGTGCGGAGTACCTCTAGGCCCGGCTCTACAGTTCCGGTTTGCCATCATATATCTATTCCATGTTGTACATCCCGGTCTACACAATCCTCTCATTGACGGAGATAATTTCCTCAATATTATTCTAATATCTCTACTAATCCCAATTCAACAAAGTGAAAACGTCTAAGAACCTCCCGCTGGGAGGGGCTGATCGCCAGACGATGACGCGAGCTGCCGCACCGCCGATTCTGCTACAGCTACAGAGCGCCGAATCGGCTTCCTCGCAGATTACAGCTTTGCGCACTCTAAAGAATGAACTGATTGGCCATGACCAGCGCAAGGAGGTCTACATTGTCGAGGGAATCATACCAGCTTTGGCACAGGTGCTGACTTCGAGATGGCCGGGAACGGCCGAGTTTAATGAATCCATACGGCATCAAAGCCGGTCTATGCCAAAATCCCCAGAAGATTATGAAGTGTGCCTTCAAGCAACTTTAATTGTTGGGAGCTTGGCACAAGGTACGTGAAACCCAGATCCATGTCTAAATATGCCAAGACAGACATTGACTGTACTGAGCAGGTGGTCCAACATTTCTCACCCCACTATTCGCCAGCAATATCCCCAAAATCTTACTTTCAATCTTTTCGTCCCCAGATTGCCCAGATTCATTCTGTCTTCCCATTTTACGGCTCCTGAACACGATCGCAGACCGGATACCGTTGCAAAGCCAGGAACAATGGCCTCGGGACACACAGCTTGCGGATCTTTTTTTTGCTTCTGCAAATATCACATCGCTTAGACACATAATATCGCAGGAGTACAAGAACCTACGAACCCAGGCTACGATCGAGCTGGCAGCCGCCCTGATCGGCAAGCTATGCACGGAGGAAACCCACAAGACGGCACTAGCAGAATCCGGGGTGTTGGACGCTTTGGCGCTCAAGATTGCCTCATTCGTTGTGGCCAAGGGATTTGTTTTGCCTGGCGCCGAGGATCGCCTTCAAGAACCAGGCGCATTGGACGATCTGCCACTTCCGGCCCCCGAATCCGCCCAACTAGCACCCATTCTGCGCGCAGTTGCTGTCATTATTGAACAGTCAAAATGGAGGGCGGAGCATTTCCTGTCATCACCTGGCATTGTAACGGTTTTTCCAAAGCAAATCCCTGGGTTCGCCCCGTCAGACATCAAGAAAGGACCGTGGGGATCCACATATCTGTCGGGCTCCGCAGTACCCCGTCATCTTGGCGCCAACCCCATGGAACAGCTACTGCCGCCAGTTCCTCCAGCACACACAAAATCTTCCTCCAGTTCAGCCAATTTCCCACCTCTGGGACATGGAGGCTCACAGCGCCGACACAGCCATTCTTATCCCACACCTTTTTCACTGGCTGAGACCCCTGTCCCAGAAGACGACGAGAATGCGATTATTCCATGGCTGCTCTGCATTCTTCGCTCAGAGAATGGCATGACGCGGTTGATGTCCGCTCGTCTGGTCACGGCGCTCTTCCGGTTGGGACTGGCGAAGAAACATCGCGTCCCAATGTTCAGTTATTTGCTCATCCCCATCCTGATTCGTATGCTAGATAAGAATGTCCGTCTACCAGATGAAGAAGGTGCTATTCATGATGGACTGCTCTCATCGACCCTACGCTTGAAAGAAGAGGCGCCTGCCGTATTAGCCAACCTGGTCATGGACGACCAGGAGCTGCAGAGACACGCAGTAGAAGGCAATGCGCTTAAGCGACTTTCACAGCTTCTTAAGGAGACTTACAACCCAATCACGGAAACATCCCGGCCGATGTGGCACGCAGAGGATGCCCCAGCCCGAGACTACGAGTCTCTTTCACAAGAGTGCCGCCTAGGGCCTTCCGGTTATTCTCCGACGCTTTGCCATGTAATGCGTTACAGAGAGAATATTCTCAAGGCCTTAGCAGCACTCGTCCCATTCAAGGATGAGTACCGCAAGGCGATTTGTGAACATGGCGTAGTCCCTTACATAATTGACGCCCTCAAGCCAAGGCCTAGTGATGCATTGGCTGGTTCTACGATGCCCAGAAATACTGCAGAGGATGGAAACCCGATTCCCACAATTCTGGCTGCTTGTGGTACAGCTCGGATGCTGACCAGATCTGTGAGCGTGCTAAGAACTAGTCTTATTGATGCCGGCGTGGCTAAGCCTTTGTTTGACCTTCTTCGCCATTCTGACCTCGAGGTGCAAATTGCAGCAACGGCTGCGATCTGTAACCTGGCCTTGGACTTCAGTCCCATGAAAGAAGTTTGTCGACGTCTATATCTGACCATAAGCTTTGGTGTTAACATTTTCTCAGGCAATTATTTCCCACAACATCATCCCCATAATTTGCGAACACGCTCATTCATCCAACACCAAATTACAAATCGAATCGCTCTGGGCTCTCAAGCACATGGTTTATGACACTGCAAATGACATCAGAATCAACATTATCGAGACATTGGGCTCCGAATGGATTATGGAGATCATCTCCCAGGATCCGGTCCGCGCAGTGGCTCGACGGGCGATTGAAGAGGAGACAGATCAAGGTTCTGGGTTTGCCATGGGTCGATCTAACTCAGCTGGCGAGCAGGTCGATATTCTAAACCCCATGGATGATGCAGCGGAGTGGGACGAGGACCTCAAGATGACTGATACCATGCCTCCCTCCAAAATGAGTTTGGACATGTTCCTTCCTGACGCAAGGCGTAGACGAAAACTCGTTCTGCATGGGACCCTGGCTCAAACCACAGAGTCTCGACAGGACGATATTGCCGTCCAGGAGCAGACATTTGACTTATTGCGCAACATGATCTGTGGTCGGGGTGCACCTGAGATGATTGAATATCTTTTCAGAGAGTTAGGTCAAAATGATCTTCTCGATACCATTGCAGATACATTGCGACCACGTACCATCCAATTGCCTCACCGCCGGGATTCCAGCAGTCAGTCCCTCCAAGTCCCCAATGAGATCATCAACGCAGCCGCCGCTCTCATCGTCCACTTGGCGGCTGGGCACCCACGCCACCGGCGCATCGTCGCATTCCACCGTGACTTGTTGCGGTCTCTGGGAAATTACTTCAACCATTCTCACAAAGACATTCGATCGAACTGTGTCTGGGTTGTGATCAACCTCATCTACGAAGAAGATCAGAGTGATCATGAAGGTTGTCGGGAACGGGCAGTGAGACTTCGTTCTCTTGGGTTTGCAGAACGGTTGGCTAGCCTCGAGGATGACACGGAGCTAGACACGAGGGAGCGGACGAAGACGGCGCTGCATTTGTTGAACAAACTATCTCCCGCATAGTCGATACCTTTATCATGATTAGAGAGAGTCATTGGACGTTCTGGACTGGAGTACTGTAGGAAAATATGGATTTTTTTTTTCTTTTCACTTACACAAGTTTTTATATCGTAATGAAAGATAGGATGTACAATTTGTGAGTAATATGTATTCAAGCTGTACTAGCAGAAAGGAGCATTCCATATAGCACTTCAACTCTTCAAATATTTTTACACTTGATACATCTATAGAAGTGTTTCTTTCCTACTTTTTACCAGGCGAAATAGTCCAGAGCATATGTCTACTGCATTGTACGTTGGTGGGTAAGAGCTCTTATGTGGAGAAAAACGTCATAGCCCTTGCAACCTGGTCTATTCACATCTCTGCATCTTACATTCTTAAATATATTTAAGACTAGTCGACTCTCCCTAACGGAAAATAATAATGTCTCCAGTACCAGAACCCATACTTAAAGCCCTCTCACTCCCATCCGAATCAAAAGTCGGTCTCTCCACATCCGGCCTAGGCTCAGGTTTCACAAGCACAGGCACCATCCACGCCCAGGTTCCTGGCAAAAATGGTATAGAGGAGCGACGCTACTTCGTAAAAACCTCCTCAAATGGCAAAGCTGCAGAAGAAATGTTCCAAGGCGAATACGAGTCCCTCAACGCAATTGCAGCCTCAGTACCAGGTTTCTGTCCGCAAGCCCTAGCTAGGGGACCACTCGACGAGCCGGGGACAAAAGCCAAAACACATTTCCTCGCAACTGAGTTCCTTGATCTTGGCGGAAGGATGAGCCGCAGCACGGGTGAGGAAACCACACTCGCGCACCGCCTCGGAAAGCTGCATACCACACCAGCACCTCCAGACCCGAACACCGGCCGCCGCAGATTTGGATTCCCCGTGCCGACCTTCTGTGGTGATACCAAGCAGCCAAACAGATTCTGTGATAGCTGGGCTGAGTTCTATGCGAACGAACGACTGCTTACGATCCTGGCGACATCTGAAGAGCGCAATGGACCCGATGCTGACCTGCGCGAGGCGGTTGAGAAAACGGCACATAAGGTTGTGCCTCGGCTGCTTGGGGATAGCCATTTAGGGTATAATTCCAGTGGTGAGGGAGAAGGGATTGTACCCGTTGTTATTCATGGGGATTTATGGAGTGGGAATGCTGGTTGGGGTAGGATTGTTGGCTCGGGCCGTGATGACACGCCTGGGGATGTGGTGTATGATCCAGCAGCTTGCTATGGACATAGTGAGTTTGAGCTTGGGATTATGCATATGTTTGGTGGGTTTGGGGCTCGGTTCTTTGATCAATATCATCGTATTGTGCCGAAGACTGAGCCTGTGGCGGAGTATGCTGATCGGGTGGAATTGTATGAATTGTAAGTTTTTTTTTCTCCTTCCTTTACTGTTGATCGATTTTACTAATTATATATCAAAAGATATCATCATCTGAACCATCACGCTATTTTTGGTGGAGGATATCGCTCTGGTGCTATGTCGATTATGCATAAGTTGATCAGGAAGTATGGGGAAGACTAGGGCCTTATAACAAGACTCACTATTTCTTTTGTCGTGTCCTCTTCATTTTCAAGCAGTATCTAGCTAGCGACACTGTTCAATTACGAATACCTAAGGAAATGAGATAAGATCAAAGGCACACTTATATACTTGAATGGATGAATATATTTCCGACTCACGTGATTGATAGCTCTTGGACTGACACGTGATCGATATATCAATCCAGTCACTGCGTCTTCATCTTCCAGCTTCCAAAGACATTGCTTGATATTGCCATATTCCACGGAAATATAACAAACCGCCATGGCGCGCAATATGAGAAACGAGTCCCCCCGTGGGAGCTCAACGATGGAACCCGGCCTGTCAGCCCCGGCCATCCACCCATCTTTTATACAGGTGGCCAACCCATACATATTCGAACAGACAGTCGAAAACTGCATCGAGGCAATGGGTGTCAACCCTCTTCGCGAAACTTCATTACGTCTTCAGGGCGTAGCATGGATCGACAGCGTGCGGAGAGCCCTCAACCTGTAAGTTTAACCCAGGCAAAATATATCGGCACTTCTAATTGGGAACCCAGTCCCATTCGCACTTTTGACACGGCAGTGGGATATTATCACCGGTTTCGATTGGTGCACCCAGACAATGAGTATAATTTCAATGTGAGTTCTCTCGGAAATCGCCCTCAAGGGGACCAGCTTAACCCGATATACAGGATGCTGCAGCTGCGGCTCTATTCACAGCATGCAAGATCGAAGATACGCTCAAAAAATCGCGAGACATCGTCTGCGCAGCGTACAACTTGAAATTATCGCCATCAGAGCACCTATCTGCTGATGATCCAGTAAGTCATGATGCCAGATGAGACAAGACAGAGGATTAACTTTTGTCACCAGATGTTTGAATCCAGTGCGCGTGGCATCATCGGTCTCGAACGACTCATGTTAGAGGCCTCTGGCTTTGACTTTCGAACTCGGCATCCCCAAAAGACCCTCATGAAGCTGGGTCGGCATTATGGACTACTAAAAGGCTCCGAAGTCTCCAATCTTGCCTACCGAATTTCATCCGATCTTTACCGTACATTTGCACCCATCAAACAAAGCTCATCAACGATGGCATTTAGCTGCCTTGAGCTTGCAGGACGACTCTTGGACCAGCGCGTCGAACAAGTGGAGTCCGGGGTAGACTATGCGCAGTGGAGCACCAGCCGAGCAGAAATAATGGGTAAGTATTGTTGCATGTGTATTCACCTAGAGAATACCACATATTAACAGCCATCTAGAAACCCTCTTTGACCTCTTAGAACTTTACACCCATCATCGCTCACAAACCACCGTCGGCTCGGAATTCCCAGCAGACCGGTTCCTAACAGTCCGGATCCCGCTCAACCAAGAAGCCAGCGAGCACAACATTCCACGCTACCATCCATGGATCGGTCACCCACGTAAACAATCCAATGGCAGTGGCACTAATGACCAAGGTGCTCCACGACCTGCTCATCCCTTGACACCAATTGCAGCGAACGGGGACCGCCATAGGACAGGCGAGCGAGGCCGCGACGCTGCAGTGCGATTCATGCTCGATCCCGCATGTGCGGATGAGGAGAGGCGTCAGGTCGCGGCGTATTTCAAGGTCGAAATGGAAGAATATGAAGTCGACGGGTAAGCGATCGTTCTTGCTATTTGCGACCCTAGTACCCGTGTTTCAATCACCGTCTGGCATGTCTCATGCGGCGACGCGCAGCCAAGAGAAGGCTCTACTTGTTTCGGCGAACCGATAATACGATAGCGGGTTTCGATATTGGGTTGGCATGGACACCCCCTTATATACTATGTCCCATCTTGCTTTCAGCCGAAGAATGCTCCGGTCATGCCGATTCATTATCGGCCCTTCGTCCTGATTCTTGTTGGGATACGCCAATATTCTTGCTAGGCTGCAATAAGAGGCCTTTGCCCACACATTTCTGGGCAGATGAGAGAAACACGCGGTTTCTTGCTCCGCGGTTTTCGGAATTGAGTTGTCTCGGACACGACTTCCATTCTAGAATTACCCATCTTGCTCTATATTTCCCATGATTTTCTGATACCCCAGGCATCTACGACCAGTGACGAGATATCGATAGATACAATGCAAAAAATAAACTATCGATAACTAGTTTCTCATTGTAGGACACCGTGATTGCTGTAACTACGGACCCATTCTTACATACAGAACAGTATGTGGAAGGAAAAAAAACCATAAATCAGCTTCAAATTTTGAATTGAAAGCTATGTACAAATCTACAGCCTGGTCCCTTCGCGCGGTCTAAAAACAGCGAAGCTAGAGATCAGACCACCAGAGCAAAACACAGACATGCCTCCCACCATCCCCCTTCTTCTACCACTTCTGTAGAGGGATGTGTCTGTTTCACGCAACGGGAGTATAGTAGAGCTCCAGGTCAGGATCGACCGAGCAAGAAGTCATCAAATTTAGGCTCAGTCCAGGGCCCGGCATCAATCAGAAAGGGAAGAGAAGAGAAAAAAGTAGGGAACAAAGGTACAGGGAAACAGCCGTAAATGAAGAGAAAGAAAAGTTGACCCCGTGCCTTCGGCGTAGAAGATGGCCTTCATACCGGTTCATTAGAGCCCTTGCCACGGGTCATTTTGTTGGGTGTTGATGCCCTGTTGAAAGGCGGGTAAGGCGAGCGGGGTGCATGTATGTACATATCATGTATGCACACATTAAGGCTTGCATGCATATTCGAGGAACCCAAATCAAGTCTCGAATGAAGCAAGAAGCAATCGGAGGAGAGTTGCAAAGGGTGAAGCGCGGGGTTGAAAGGTCGTCCTCGAATGGTGGAAATGAAAGTGAAAGATGAGTGTCATAAATTTGGTGTTTTTCAGTCTGAATGCCGGACAATTTTAAGTTCATCGACGCTTGAGCTCAGTGAGAAGACAATCCAGAATCTAGGAGAAGGTTAGTAATATGACGGCAATTGGTTCAAGGAAACATACCGATTCTGAGACGGCGCCCTGGTTGTACAAGTACTTGCCCAAGCCACGAACGACCTCGAGCTGCTCGTCAACTGTAAGACCATTGATGGCGATCTCGATGATATCACCCACGCTGGCCTTGTAGACAGCAATGAAGCTGTGGTAGTACATGAAAGAGAAGAATCCCATGATGAACTGGCAGTCCATGCGGTCAGTGATACCTCCGTGGCCAGGAATGGACTCGCCAAAGTCCTTGATCTTGAAGGTGCGTTTCAGGCCGGAAGCAAAGAATCCACCGAACGGAGCGATCAGCGAAGCGAAAGTGGCGAAGGCCAAGATGTGGAACTGAATGGGTTCTACCCAGAAGGTCTTGTCCACACCAAAGATCTCAAGAGAGTAAGGTTGCGATGTGAAGACTGGGTTTGGATCACATTCTAGACCAGTCAAAACATTCGAGCCCAGGTCATTGACAGGACAGATGAAGTACTTGTAGCGTATCAACAAGTTGGTCATGAAATAGCCGAAGCCAACGGTGCAGATCCATGCACCAAGGAATCCCTCGACAGTCTTCTTCGGGGAGAGCTGAATAAGTTGTGTCTTTCCAAAGCTAATACCGCAGACATAGGCGAAGATGTCATTGGTGATGACCAACGCAGCGGGGAGGAAGAACCAGATCATGCCCTCGAAAATGTTGTTCATAACAAAATGAGCTTGGACAACAATCAAATACAAAGCCATATGGGTCCAAGCAAACTGAGTGAACTGGAATCGGTAGTGTCCCTTCTGCAGAGATCCGACGAAGAACACGAATCCTATCAACCGGGATTAGCAAAGTAAAAGGGGAGCAGTCGAGACACTTACCCATCACGTAAAGTGTGAAGCTGAGGAAGCGGTGGTGGTTCGCCAACGGAAGCAGCACTTTGTCAACAAGCAGGATGTGCTTAAAGTAGTAGATGACGCTCTCCCCATAGAGGAAATACATAGTAGTCGCCAGGAAGTACCAATTCAACGATTTAGTGAACCGCAAGTTCTTCTCCTTATTGGGGATACTGGCGATAGCGATGACTTCCTTAAACGAGATGATTTGGATGCCAGTAATTAGGGCAATAATATAAATGTGGCCGGAGAACAAGGCAACGAAGAAACCGGCAATCATCACAAAAGTCCATATCGTCCGGGTAATGAAGGTCTGCTTCTTCTTCTCATATTCGGACTGGGGAGGTTTCTAGAATTGTAAAATCGTGTCAGACCTAGATTCTGAGGCCATACTCCACTGAAAACTGACCTCTTCAGCTATTGTAGATGGTTTGGACCCATTGCCATTTTTGCTGGGGCTATTGGGCTCTGAGGGTACATCGCTGACGTCGGAGGACACACTGAGGCGTCGCTCATCATTTGACCGGTGTTGAAACCTAACATTACGGCGAGATTTCGACATGATGGAGGAAAAGGGGGCCAGAAAGAGAATCTGGGCAGAAGTGGAGTGTGCAGAGAGAGAAGATCATCGGGGATTAGAGGTTGATGAGCTCATGTGAAGTGCCGCGCCGAAAGCGGTCAGCTTCTTCAGCCCCGTGTTTACTTTTTTACTTTTTTTTTTTTTTTCCTTTCATTTGTCCTTGATATATTACTCAGTTTTATTAAATTGATTTTCATTTGAATTTCAAATATTATGTTTGTGATTAGAAATTGAAGTTTTGATGTGCAGGGTTGTTGTCCAGGTGCCTTGAATTGCCGTGCTCTCTCTCTCTCTCTCTCTCTCTTTTCTTCAACCTCGGAACCACTCAAAATCGAGAATGATCAAGATCCATCTGTGAAACTTAGAACCTGTCAACTCCCTCTGGTAGTCCATTCATGGCGGGGGCATGGAAGACGACGACGACGACTACGGCTCCGATGAGTTTGACTCCCTGCCACCAGGGACGTTGTATGAGCTGGAACGAAATGCGTTCCAAGCAACCCAGGCGTCAGCCTCACAGTACCGCTCAAATCCCATAAATAGCAACTCCGTGCTCGGCGCTCAAGCAGTGCCATTAAACAACAATGCTGGATCCCTGAGACCGCCGCCCCGCCTACACACCGGATTGACGAACGACTACAATACACTAGAGGTGGGGGAATTGGAGGCCGAGGTGTACGATAATGTTGATAACCGGCATGTCATTCCGCATGGTCAACAAGTGCTCGCCACAGATCCTAGCTTTGCAGTCAATGAGCAGCTGGGCGATCCCATGGATGTGGACGAGCACTATGGGCAAGGGAACATCACCGCTGAGAGCAATGCACGCCTGGCGCAGGTTAGTTAGTTGAGAGCTTCTTTGCATAAATTCTAACAACCTTGTATAGATGGAACAAGAAAGAGAAAAATTGTTACAAGAGCTAGCCGACGCGAGGATGCAAGTGGAAACGAAAGCCGGGGAAATCTCGATCATTCGAAGGAAGCAGACAACGATGACACAAGAATATGACCGGCAATTAGCGGCTCTAAGAAAATCTATGGCGGACGAAATGACGAAACACAAGCAAGAGATCGAGGCAGCCGTGTCCGAAGGCAAGGTACTGGCGACAGAGAATGTATTTCTTCAACAAGACCTTGTGGATGAAGCCTACCAGCTTCGGAACTACAAATCCAAGCCTCGCGAGACGCAAGCCCCAGTGACTCCTCGCAAGTCCCGGGTGCTTCCCTTCCGCGATGGATTTGACGATGATGAAATAGCCATGATATCGCCCAGCAAGTCTGCGGCGCGCTCCAAGCGAGCCACGCCGACAGTTTCAGGAAAGCGCAAACGACAGTCAAGCCAGGATGGTCCTGCGCCACTACAGCTGAATCCCGCTGGTGTGGAGCTTATTATGACGGATGCGACTGATACTCCGGCCGAAGTCGAGGAGATGAAGCGTAAATCTGCAGAGGCGGGTCGCAATCAGCGATTTATGATGCGACTTTTGAGCCACCGTATACATCCCAACCAAGAAACAGATCTGGAAGCCATGGCCAATCTCGCGTTTCCCTCGGAACCAGATCGACCTATGTCTAGCATCGTTATGGAGGTCATGGCTCGTGCCAACCCGAGCAGATACGTCTTAGAATATACACAAACGATCGCTTCGCTGTGGCAGCGCGCCATCAACGAGAAGTTCTACGAGCCGATTCCCCGATTCGAAGCTATCACAAAATATACTTTGATGTCGGATGACGTCCCACTCTCCGAACTGATCACACCTCTAGTTGGAGTCTTACAAGACACCGTGGAAGTGAATGCAGTTCCTCGCTTCAAGTATGCCCCAGCATCACGAGATAAACGGATGACTCGACAGACACCACAGTCAGATCTGCAGCCCCTAGTCGACTCGACTGGGGCCATGCGTCTACTTTACCAAATTGCCTGTGGAGTATTGCACATCAAAAGTGCAATGGAAACATTCTGGCAAAACATCCGGATCTCTTTCATTCTCGTGATGTTGCACCCCTCACACCCACTGGGGGATATTGTGCTTTTGATGAACCTCCTGTCAACGAGTATTCGTGCAGACTCCTTCGGTCCGATCAGGACTTCTGACCAGGACCAATTAGACGTGCAAAAGTGGATTGTGGACCGCCTCACGCATATGCTCAGCGAGCCTGCGATACCAGATGAAGGCGTGGAGCCATACACCGCATACGATATTTGCGCGATGCGCCTCGAGGTCCTGCTGCTGCTGGAGTCGCTTGCATTCAACCCTATGGCCCCATCCCAAAAGCATGCTAGTACCATCCTCGCATTGCACCCGAATGCACTTGCCCGTTTATTCCGGTCGATGCATGATGAGCTGGATGCACTTTACTCTGCCCCACCAGAGTCAGACCTGCGTGTTGCATTGGTGAATGGCCTCATGCGGCTGATCTTCGGGGTCATGCGGCAACATGGCCCCTTAATCAATATGCAGGAGAAGCTGGCTTGTGTTCCTGGCAGCAAACAGAAACATCTCGTTGTGTTAACTCGCTTGGCGTTCTGCGATGGGACCGTGCTAGAGGCGGGCATTGATGATGAAACCGTTGATATGGCACACGAGCTGTTAGAGGAATGGACTAATCCTCAAGAAGCAGAGTCATTAGCTGAGGCGTTCCCAAGTTCTAGGAGAGAGTGACACATTGATGATAGGGGAGATGTTCAACGTTGCACGACTGAGATCTTTGTATGCATTTGTTGGAGTAATTAGCATGTTTATTTCCTGTATACCAAATGACCGTTTCATAATCCTAAAACATTTGACCTTGAGATGAAGGAAAAGTGATAGCTATGGGAAAAGTGACAGCCACACGTAAGGGAGGTTTTGAGACCAACAACCGGGAGAGCAACATTTAGAAGGGTGAGTCCATCTTCTAATGCCAGACTGAGTGCTGCAAGAGCCCAAATGTAAGGCA